>NW_027495286.1:0-267105 GCF_021521415.1 Bidens hawaiensis | reverse complement strand
CCAAGGTGTTGAACTGGTTGTGTAGATCCTGTCGAAGAAATGGAAGGTATCCGACTACTGGTAACGAATAGGGACCCGGTGGTAATGGTAACGATCGTTTGGAAGTCCAAAGGGTCAGTTTGTACCATATAACAACCAACATGATCACTAATGAAAAGGTGGTCACAAGTGGTGTCACCATAGTAAGTTCATCTTTGTTTTGTGTCATTTTGGGAGATAAAAAATGCGAGTGCACTATATAGTTTAAGTCTAGGGCTGTGCATTTATAGTCAAGGTTGTATGTTTAAATAAATATTTTAAGTATAGACTAAGACTTAGAGTTATTGATTGATCATGATTGATAATATAGTTTATACTGATAACGTGAAGAGTTTGTATTTGAGGTGTCAACGTTATTATATTTAGAAAGATTATATGTGTGGATATGCAGATCTGGTCAATAGTTTTGCTAATATTAGAAGTGATTTAGAACAATGCCATGAATCAATATCTATTTTAGGAAACTACGTGCATTTATAGTTGTAAATATTTGTATTACACCATCTCCAACAGTTTTTTTTCAAACCAGTCACATTACTACATTACTGTCACATCGGCTTTTTTAAAAACCATCTTTTTACTCCAACAATACATCTTCTCAAACCATCTTTACATTTTCACATCATCACTTACTTTTACATTTATTTTAGATAAGAATTTCACAATGCTATTAAATATTTAATTTTTATAATAACGGCGAAACACGGGTTGGATGAGTAGGGCTTCTTGTAACGTTTTTTTTTTTTTTGACACGACTTCTTGTAACGTTTTTTTTTTCTAGGATTCTTTGTACAGTAATGTCTAAGATTTCTTGTAACGTGTTTTTTTCTAGGACTTCTTGTCGTTTTTTTTATTTGAATTAAGCATTGTAAAATAGATAATAAAATCGTTAAAAATTAGGCGTTTTTAAAAAACTAGCCGTTACATAAAAAATAAACAAACAAAAAATACATCATTTTTGAAATAAATATAAAAAATATGCATATGTATAATATTTTAATATATTATAAATATAAATATGGGTGTGTGTGTATGTGTGTGTGTGGTGGGGGGGTTGAAAGATGTGATGTTTGGGACTCACAATAGGTGGTTTTTGATGGTTTAAAAAATCAAAAAACCTCAACACTTGGTTTTTGGTTTAAACCAACCACTCCAATGATTTAGGTTGGTTTGAACCAACAAAAACAAACCATTAGAGATGGTCTTAGATGTATGCTAAAGATTGTATTTTGTCTTTCATATATAAATATTTATAAAATACAATAAAATAAAAAATAATCGAATGAGCTGGCTCTAGCGTTTAACAAACTGAGCTCAAGCTCGAATTTTCAGGTTGTAAAAGTATACGAGTTGAGCCTAAGCCAGTTCGTTTTAAGTGCATGCTCAAGCCCGAGCTCATCCTAGATCGACTCGGTTCATGAACAACCATGCTCTGGAAGTCCTCAAAACATTCATATATGTGCCTCAAAACATTCATATATGTGTCTGTACTTAGAGCTTGCTAATGTTCTAAACTATTATATGCCATCTACAACTAATATAGTAAATAGTAGCATTTGGGATTACAACTTAACACGCATTCATCAACGCAAGGTACTTGTCTGTTACTATGACACGTGAGTAAAAGTTGTAAAGTTGTAGGGGTAAAAAGAAAGCAAATAGAACAAACAGTTTAGGTAAAAAGTTGTAGGGGTAAATCATAATATTCCCATCCCATGAAGTACAAAACACAAATGCTATGTTAAAACATAACGACTAAACAACATTCAATTTTATGGTACGAAACCATTTATTTAACACCATCATCAAACTACTAGAATCGAGTGGACGCCACAAGCATTAAAGGTTCTTTTTTACGGACAACGAGTCCAGCCAACTCGGTCATGTCAAGTTCTTCAACTCTTAGACCATTCGGCAATGCGAAATCATACTTGTGCACTAAGTTGGCTAACACGAGTTCATTAATCGAAATGGCAAACTGCACACCAGGACACCCTCTTCGTCCCGAACCAAATGGTAATAGTTCATAGTGAAACCCCTTAAAATCAACACAACTGTTCAAGAACCTCTCTGGCTTAAACATCTCGGCATCCTCCCATATTGAAGGATCACGAGCGATTGCCCAACAATTAATCATCGCTTGGGTGCCTTTTTTAAGATCGTATCCCATGAATTTGACATCTTCCATTGATTCGTGAGGAACAAGTAGTGGTAGTGGGGTGTGTAATCGCAAACTCTCTTTTAAGGCGGCTTTTAAGTAAGGCATTTGGTCGATATCATCCTCGGTGATCATGGATCTTCCTTTGGCTACTTCTTCCACCTCTTGCCGCAACCTCTTCATGGCGTGTGGGTGTTTTATTAGCTCGCTGAGTGCCCATTCGATACTTGCTGATGCTGTATCGGTTCCACCAGAAAACACATCCTACAAGATAAATATTTATGCATCTTCAAATTTCGAAGTTTGGTTTCTTGTTATCACATGGTTATATGCCGTGCATTCATGAATACGGTTGTTCAAAAAGCTCACTGCTCGAAAGCTCGGGCCTGTGGCTTACCTTAGGCTCGCTTAAGGTCAAAATCAAGCTCGAGCCTAACTGAGCTGCCTAGTTTAATTTCGAGCTCAAGCTCGAACCCACTCTGGCTCGACTCGTGAACAGCCCTATTCATGAACTAGAAACTACATGAATTCTAATTAGAAAAAAAAAAGTTGCTTTGAACTTACAGAGATGATAGCTTTAATGGTATCTCTTCCAAAACTAAAATTAGATGCATTTTCCTTTTGAACATCAAGCAAGATATCAAGTAGATCATGTGCTTCATCATTCCCACCATCATCCATTTTCCTCTTAACTATACGCTCTTCGATAATGGCATCATAAAAATCATTAAGTTCTTTAGCAAGTTTCTTCGTTTGTCTGTCTAGACCGCACAACCAATCCACCCATGAAAGCCATGGAAGATAAGTCCCAATACTTACGACACCAAGTAGAGTTTGAAACTTCACAAGCATATCCTTGAACTTAAAACCATCATCATATGTCCTTCCTAGGGCCACTTCACAAATTACATTATTAGTAAGCTTAACAAGCATATTGCTTAAGTTAATCACTGAGCAACCACTTTGCGCAATCTTCTCAATCAAACGAGTTGTTTCTCTCTCTCTAACTTCTCGAAACGATTGGACTCTTCTCTTACTTAGAAGATGGATAATGGAGATGCTCTTGATTTGTCTCCAATACTCTCCATAAGGGGCAAATCCTATGTCTTTGGAGCCGTAGTTAAGTTGATCGGGTATGCTTAACTTTGGTCTATTAGAGAAAACCAAATCATGGGTTTTCAAGATTTCTTGAGCGGCTTTAGCCGAGGTGACTACAAGCATGGGCACACTCCCAAGGTGAAGCATCATAACGGGACCATATGTTTCGGCTAAGGATCGTAGATTGAGGTGGGGGGCGGAGCCTAGTTGGTGAAGGTTTCCGATGATCGGAAGCTTTGGTGGGGATGGTGGTAGGTTTAAGAGGAATCAAGAGCAACAAGAGAAGGGAGAATGAGATGAGAGGCAACATTGTTGTTGTGGTAAAAAAGATAAGATTGATTTTGGCTATTGTGGCTAAGAGTATGTCACACCCGGCCCTGAGCGGCGGAAACAGCCGGGCGCGCACGAGTGGGGATTGATAATTAAGCACGGGCCATTGCAAAACATTCAAAGATTTTTATTGCGCATGAGAAGTTTATTACAAACACATTACATTGTTCAAAGATTACAAAAAGAAACATCCAAGTATAAAACTGAAGATTTCCTCGCCATATCCCCTTACGCGGCGGGTAACCGTGCGCATCGAGGGGATAAAACCAAAATCTTCCAAAAAGCTTGTTTTAGATGTTCAGCGTGTGGTGCTCTAAGTGTGACTCCATGCGCTACCTAGTTATCTCCTGAAAGACACGTAAAAACATTTGAATCAGTATAAACTGAGTGAGTTCACAAGTTTTAGTAACTTGATAAAATCATTCTGAAACATTTCTGGCAACATCATTAACATCTGCTTGGTAAAATCGTATTAACACAATTCTGACCATATTCTGATAAAAATCGTTCCGCGGGTTACGCGTGAACAAATTCTGGATACGGTGCTCGTCTATGTAAGTGGCGCAGCCACTACGAGCTAAAATAACGTAAAACCGTCCCGCGAGTTACGCGCAGACGTTTCTGGAAAACTATGCTCGTCTATGCAAAGAGGCATTGCCCCTACGAGCTAAGGATACTGTCCCGCGGGTTACGCGCGAACAATTCTGAGAAACTGTGCTCGTCCATGCAAAGAGGCATTGCCCCTACGAGCTAAGGATACCGTCCCGCGGGTTACGCGCAGACGTTGTGCCGGAAAACAAGGCGCTCGTCCATGCAAAGAGGCGCGACCCCTACGAGCGGGCTCAACCCCATAGTACTGCCCCATGCCAGGCACTCGTCCATGCAAAGAGGTGCGACCCCTACGAGTGGGCGGATCAAACCAGCAGTCCCTACCCTTAGAGTTCCAATGGTAAAGTGATCACTTACTCGAGTTCTAGCGCACATACATTGAAAACCTTAGATAACCGTTTGCATTGCTCATCATGCAACATAACTTAAAACACATAATCGCTTGCATAGCTTGTAAGTATACCATGATAAAACATTATTTAAGTACGTGTCCCTCGCCCCGAAAGCAATTTAAAAACAGTGAAAACAGTGAAAATAGGGGCTGTGAGACTCACCTGAGGTTCTTGTTAAGGGATTAATCGAGATTCGGGTTTTCTTGGTGTTGGCCTCGGAATCGAAGGTCTAGAATACGATTAAATAACAAGTATATATATTAAGATCAAGAAATAGGAGAATATAAGGGTTGGATAGTAGGTCTCAAGGTTATATTCTCGGCTTACCTAGTAACAGGATCGGAGCTGGAAACAACGGATGCTTGGGAAAGGATTAGTGCAAGTTTGTAGTTCTTTGAAGTGTGTTTTGGGTGATAATTTAGGCTACAAATTTATAGGCAAACTCAAGGGAACACAATCCCTTGCTTTAGGGGATTAAAATCTTTTCATATCTAAATGTAATGATGATAAAGTATGGAAGTTATTATTATTTACTTAAGAGTGGAGTGGTGGATAAAAGATTTTGATTTGATTTGGACAGAACATGCAGATCTGGGGTTGGTGAGAATAGGGTGGCTGACAGTTGACTTTTCATGTTACAGTGTGCTTTTTCAGGTACTTTTGTCAGTGTACAGTAAAAAGTGGAAAATCTCTGAAACACGCTACTGTTTCCCTTCGGGCGGGAGTAATCTCCTTAACTGGAGAATAGACCAAGTGTTCTGCGCGTATAACTTGGTGCGCATAGCTTTCTGCGTATAGGACATGTCTTTGCTGCGGGTAGGTGCGTAACCTTCTCGCAGTTAGGGACATTTGAGTTTCATTTGTAGATTCTCCAGGTGGTCTTGGTATTTCAACATAGTGATCAGTCATGTTGAAGTCAATTCCATCTTGGAGCTTCAGACAAACTAGCTCTCAACGTTCCCGCCATGCGGGTAGGTTAGTTCCCTTCCGCACGCGCATAAACGATGTAGGATGCACCCGCCTTAGCATCATGCGGGATGGTCAACCCATAGACAACATAATGTTTAAGTTACATGAAAACATAAAGCCGAATCATTCACGCATGGCGCATATAACATATGCTCACGCTGGTTCTTAACATGGTGCGCTCGCGCAGGTTGCACATAACATATGCACGCGCTTAATATTTACAATCACCTAATTATTAGGTTGATTACTTAGCTTATGGGTTTGGGAAATTACCGGTTGTCACATTCTCCCCTCGTTAAACGAATTTCGTCCCGAAATTTAGGAGACGTTGCTGGCAGAAGCCATGTTCTGAAAGAGGTGTGGGTATTTCATGCGCATCTGATCTTCTCTTTCCCAAGTGAATTCAGGCCCACGCCTCGAGTTCCATTGAACCTTTACTAACTTGATTTTGCTCCTGCGTAACTTTTGTTCTTTCCAATCGGTTACTGCTATAGGTTCTTCTACGAAGTGCAGCTGTTTGTCGATGTGAATCTCTTCCATCGGCAAAATTAACGTTTCGTCAGATAAGCACTTTTTGAGGTTGGACACATGAAACGTATCATGAACTCCACTGAGTTCGGCGGATAAACGAAGTTTATAAGCAACCGGACCGATCCTTTCCAGGATCTCAAATGGTCCAATGAAGCGCGGATTCAACTTTCCTCGCTTGCCGAAACGGGGGACTCCTTTCCATGGAGAGACTTTCAATAGTACTTTATCCCCTACTTGAAACTCCAATGGTTTCCTTCGCACATCTGCGTAACTCTTCTGTCTGTCGCGCGCTGTCTTAAGGCGATCCCTTATCTGAAAAATCTTGTCTGTTGTTTCTTGGATCAATTCAGGACCAGTCATTTGCTTGTCACCCACTTCAGCCCAGCACAGTGGGGATCTACACTTGCGCCCATACAAAGCTTCGAACGGCGCAGCCTTGATACTTGTGTGATAGCTATTGTTGTAAGAAAATTCAACCAATGGGAGATGAGTATCCCAGCTACCTTCGAAATCGATTGCGCACGCGCGCAGCATATCTTCCAATGTCTGGATTGTTCGCTCGCTTTGCCCATCCGTTTGAGGATGATAAGCTGTACTCATATCAAGGCGAGTACCTAGAGCTCCTTGTAACGATCTCCAAAACCTTGATGTAAACCGACTATCTCGATCAGAAATGATGGACACTGGGACTCCATGTTTTGAAACTACTTCTCGAATATACAATCGGGCTAACTTTTCCATCTTATCGGTTTCCTTGATCGGCAGGAAGTGCGCTGACTTAGTTAGCCGATCCACAATAACCCATATTGTGTCATAACCCCCAGGTGTCCTTGGCAGTTTGGTGATGAAGTCCATAGAGATTTGTTCCCACTTCCACATGGGAATTTCTGGCTGTTGAAGCAACCCTGATGGTTTCTGATATTCAGCCTTTACCTTCGAACACGTTAGGCACTTACTGACATACGTCGCGATGGCGCCTTTAAGATTGGGCCACCAATACAGTGTTTTAACATCTTGGTACATCTTGTCTGCGCCAGGATGTACGGAATACCGCGTCTTGTGAGCTTCGTTCAATACTTGCTCGCGCAATCCTCCCTTGAGAGGGACCCATATGCGGTTAGCGAAATATAGATTGCCGTTCTCTTTCAGTTCCAAACTCTTAATCATTCCCCCAAGGGCTTCGTTTTTAACAAACTCTGGTTTCAAGGCTTCTTGCTGAGCGTCTCGGATGCGGGTAGAGAGATCTGCGTGAATGGTCAACCTTAGAGCCTTGACTCGTAGCGTTTTTATTCGCTCCTTCCTACTTAGCGCGTCTGCCACCACATTCGCCTTTCCAGGGTGGTATTTTATTTCACAATCATAATCGTTCAACAATTCAACCCATCTTCGTTGCCTCATGTTTAAATCCTTTTGATCAAATATATGTTGAAGGCTCTTGTGATCCGTAAAGATTATACACTTTGTACCATAGAGGTAATGGCGCCAAATTTTTAGCGCGAAGACAACCGCTCCAAGTTCCAGATCATGCGTTGTGTAGTTCTTTTCATTGGTCTTAAGTTGGCGCGAGGCATACGCTATGACTTTGTCTCGCTGCATAAGGACACATCCGAGTCCTTGATGTGAAGCGTCGCAGTAAACGACGATGTCATCTGTCCCCTCGGGCAGAGATAGAATTGGCGCACTACATAACTTCTGCTTCAACATTTGAAACGCTGCTTCCTGGTTTTCGCCCCAAACAAACATCCTGTCTTTCTGAGTTAGCGCGGTCAGAGGTAGAGCTATCTTGGAGAAGTTCTCAATGAAGCGTCGATAGTAGCCAGCTAGTCCTAGGAATTGCCTCACCTCAGTTGGGGTTTTTGGCGCTTCCCAGTTTTCGATGGCCTTGACTTTGGAAGGATCAACGTGAATTCCTTTCTCGTTTACAACGTGACCGAGGAAGTGAACTTCTCTAAGCCAAAATTCGCACTTGGAAAACTTCGCATACAACTTTTCTTTCCTTAACAATTCCAAAATCAATCTCAGGTGTTGCTCATGCTCGGCCTTGGTCCGAGAGTAAATCAGAATATCATCTATAAACACAATCACAAACTTGTCCAAGTATGGTTTGCACACACGGTTCATCAGATCCATGAATATAGCCGGCGCATTAGTTAGCCCGAAAGGCATCACTAAGAACTCATAATGGCCATATCTAGTTCGGAAGGCTGTCTTTGGCGCGTCTTCCTCATGGACCCTAAGTTGGTGGTATCCTGACCGTAGATCTATCTTCGAATAATAACTGGATCCCTGCAACTGGTCAAATAAGTCGTCAATCCTCGGTAAAGGGTACCGATTCTTGACTGTCAGCTTGTTCAGCTCCCTGTAGTCAATACACATTCTGAACGAACCATCATTCTTCTTTACAAACAGTACTGGAGCTCCCCAAGGTGAGAAACTTGGGCGAATGAAACCCTTATCCAATAGTTCCTGTAACTGATTGGATAGTTCTTGCATCTCAGATGGAGCTAATCGATAAGGCGCTCGTGCTACTGGCGCAGCTCCTGGGACCAAATCGATGCGAAATTCGACTTGTCGCGGCGGCGGTAATCCGGGCAGATCTTCAGGAAAAACTTCTGGAAATTCGCGCACTACCGGTAAGTCTTCAATTCTTCGCTCATCTTTCTTCTCTACTACATGCGCCAGGAAGGCGTAGCACCCTTTCCTTAGGCACTTACGCGCCTTTAGGCACGAAATCAGTTTCGTCGCAACTCCCTTTCTTTCCCCTTGGATCATCAAAGTTTCTCCGTTCAACAGTGGAATCCGAACCTGCTTCTCATGACAAACAATCTCCGCGAGATTCTCGACCAACCAATCCATACCTACCACAATATCGAAACTTCCCAAATCTATTGGCAACAAGTTTATATTGAACTCATGACCTCCCATGACTAATACACATTGCTCAGTCCTTTCATTCGCGCATAACTGCCTACCATTGGCTAGTTCTATAGTATAAGGTTTGTCTAGCCTACTGGTCGCTAAGCCCAGGGAGTTTTTAAACTCATGGGATGTAAAACTTAGGTCAGCGCCAGTATCAAATAAGACAGATGCATAATGACCGTTAAGCAAAAACGTACCGGTTACCACATTCGGCTCTTCCTTTGCTTCACCCGCGCCGATCACAAAAGCTCTCCCGCGAGCTTGGTTTCCTTTCTGTGGGCAATCCCGACTGAAGTGTCCAGGCTTCCCGCATGCGTAGCAGCTGTCGCTCGATCCAGCTTCTCTGATGCGACAATTCATCGCCTTGTGTCCTGGTCTGCCACATTTGGCGCATTCGATTTTTGCGCATTCACCCTCGTGGTGATACTTGCATTTGCTGCACCATGGGCGAGGCCCGCTGTATCCTTTTCTTGATGGTTCCGCGGCTTGAATCGCGTAAACCCTTGTGCTTTCCTGCTTCTTGGGCGGTGGCTGCTTGAAGTCTGACCCTCGGTGGGAGTTCCATTTCCTCTTGGAGTCGGAGGTTCGCTGCTCGTTCAAGCGGGTGGTCAACATACCCGCACGAACCGTATCCCTTGTAAGGGTGATGGCTCGCGCAACCGCCTCGTCAAAGGTCGGAGGTGCGGCGGCGTTGAGCGGGACTCTAACGACAGGAGGTAACCCAAAGATGTACCTCTCGATTTTCTTTTCTTCTGTGTTTGCCATGTCTGGCACCAGCTGGCAAAGCTCGTTGAAACGATTGGTGTAGGCATCGATATCCGTTCCTACCATGGTGTGGTTCCAGAATTCTTGTTGCAAGCTCTGAATTTCTGCGCGAGAGCAGAACTTTCTCATCATCATTTCTTTCAATTCTTCCCAGGTCTTGTGAAGAGCAACTTCTCGCCCCAAAGTCTTTACTTGGAGCTTCCACCAAGACGAAGCTGCTTCTTGGAACATGCAGGTCGCGTAAAGGACCTTCTGGTTTTCACTACATCCGCTGATGGAGAGAACGGTCTCCATCTTGTCAATCCAATTGTAGAGCCCAATGGCTCCTTCGGTGCCTTTGAACGGCCAAGGCCTACAGGCCATGAATGTTTTATAGGAGCATCCTTTGTTCAAGGCTCCGGATTCGGGTTCTGGGGTCTCGTTCTCTTGGCGACCCTGACTAGATTCGGCCTTGCTGGCCTCATGCGTTGCAATCGCCTGCGCGATTATTTCTGCGAGCTCCTCGGGTGTCATGGTAATTCCCTTGGCTCTGGTTGGAGGCATTCTTTTCATAAAAAGAAAATATAACAAACTTAGCGCATGTACTCAGAGCACATAATGTTCTTATCTCTAGACAGTGACCCGTGTTCCTAAGTGCGTGTGTGATTTTTCTTTTGAAAATATTCTTTTGAAAATATTCTTTGAAAAATATTTCATGCGATTCCCCAAAGGTTATAGTCTAGGTTAAAAACTTCTTTTCCTAGTTCGCTATAACCAGTGCTCTGATACCAATCTGTCACACCCGGCCCTGAGCGGCGGAAACAGCCGGGCGCGCACGAGTGGGGATTGATAATTAAGCACGGGCCATTGCAAAACATTCAAAGATTTTTATTGCGCATGAGAAGTTTATTACAAACACATTACATTGTTCAAAGATTACAAAAAGAAACATCCAAGTATAAAACTGAAGATTTCCTCGCCATATCCCCTTACGCGGCGGGTAACCGTGCGCATCGAGGGGATAAAACCAAAATCTTCCAAAAAGCTTGTTTTAGATGTTCAGCGTGTGGTGCTCTAAGTGTGACTCCATGCGCTACCTAGTTATCTCCTGAAGGACACGTAAAAACATTTGAATCAGTATAAACTGAGTGAGTTCACAAGTTTTAGTAACTTGATAAAATCATTCTGAAACATTTCTGGCAACATCATTAACATCTGCTTGGTAAAATCGTATTAACACAATTCTGACCATATTCTGATAAAAATCGTTCCGCGGGTTACGCGTGAACAAATTCTGGATACGGTGCTCGTCTATGTAAGTGGCGCAGCCACTACGAGCTAAAATAACGTAAAACCGTCCCGCGAGTTACGCGCAGACGTTTCTGGAAAACTATGCTCGTCTATGCAAAGAGGCATTGCCCCTACGAGCTAAGGATACTGTCCCGCGGGTTACGCGCGAACAATTCTGAGAAACTGTGCTCGTCCATGCAAAGAGGCATTGCCCCTACGAGCTAAGGATACCGTCCCGCGGGTTACGCGCAGACGTTGTGCCGGAAAACAAGGCGCTCGTCCATGCAAAGAGGCGCGACCCCTACGAGCGGGCTCAACCCCATAGTACTGCCCCATGCCAGGCACTCGTCCATGCAAAGAGGTGCGACCCCTACGAGTGGGCGGATCAAACCAGCAGTCCCTACCCTTAGAGTTCCAATGGTAAAGTGATCACTTACTCGAGTTCTAGCGCACATACATTGAAAACCTTAGATAACCGTTTGCATTGCTCATCATGCAACATAACTTAAAACACATAATCGCTTGCATAGCTTGTAAGTATACCATGATAAAACATTATTTAAGTACGTGTCCCTCGCCCCGAAAGCAATTTAAAAACAGTGAAAACAGTGAAAATAGGGGCTGTGAGACTCACCTGAGGTTCTTGTTAAGGGATTAATCGAGATTCGGGTTTTCTTGGTGTTGGCCTCGGAATCGAAGGTCTAGAATACGATTAAATAACAAGTATATATATTAAGATCAAGAAATAGGAGAATATAAGGGTTGGATAGTAGGTCTCAAGGTTATATTCTCGGCTTACCTAGTAACAGGATCGGAGCTGGAAACAACGGATGCTTGGGAAAGGATTAGTGCAAGTTTGTAGTTCTTTGAAGTGTGTTTTGGGTGATAATTTAGGCTACAAATTTATAGGCAAACTCAAGGGAACACAATCCCTTGCTTTAGGGGATTAAAATCTTTTCATATCTAAATGTAATGATGATAAAGTATGGAAGTTATTATTATTTACTTAAGAGTGGAGTGGTGGATAAAAGATTTTGATTTGATTTGGACAGAACATGCAGACCTGGGGTTGGTGAGAATAGGGTGGCTGACAGTTGACTTTTCATGTTACAGTGTGCTTTTTCAGGTACTTTTGTCAGTGTACAGTAAAAAGTGGAAAATCTCTGAAACACGCTACTGTTTCCCTTCGGGCGGGAGTAATCTCCTTAACTGGAGAATAGACCAAGTGTTCTGCGCGTATAACTTGGTGCGCATAGCTTTCTGCGTATAGGACATGTCTTTGCTGCGGGTAGGTGCGTAACCTTCTCGCAGTTAGGGACATTTGAGTTTCATTTGTAGATTCTCCAGGTGGTCTTGGTATTTCAACATAGTGATCAGTCATGTTGAAGTCAATTCCATCTTGGAGCTTCAGACAAACTAGCTCTCAACGTTCCCGCCATGCGGGTAGGTTAGTTCCCTTCCGCACGCGCATAAACGATGTAGGATGCACCCGCCTTAGCATCATGCGGGATGGTCAACCCATAGACAACATAATGTTTAAGTTACATGAAAACATAAAGCCGAATCATTCACGCATGGCGCATATAACATATGCTCACGCTGGTTCTTAACATGGTGCGCTCGCGCAGGTTGCACATAACATATGCACGCGCTTAATATTTACAATCACCTAATTATTAGGTTGATTACTTAGCTTATGGGTTTGGGAAATTACCGGTTGTCACAGAGTATATACACATATATATAGGCTTTAACTTTGTTATAAATTGTTATGATACAATAGCATGCTTGTTAGGCCATCTCTAGAGGGGTGCATTTATAATGCATTTTGCTTAGTTGGAGATGAGGTGGAAATGAGAGACAAGAGTGATGGTAAGAGAGATGATTGTGATGAATTGCATGTATTTGTGATGAGAGGAGAGTATGATAGAAAATTGTGAGTTGCATTTGCAAAGGATAAAATATAAAAGATGACGGACTTAGGTGGCATGTACAACATGAGAGGGGGGGGGGGGTGCATCTAGTTTTTTTTTGTACAGCAAGAACAAAATATATATTAGAGCCAGCTGGAAGCTAGGAACTCTTTCACTATTGAAAGGCTTAGAGAAAAAAAAGTGATGTTGGATGGAGCTCAAGACGTCAATACTATACGGTGTGAAAGTTTCGCACCGAATGTCTCGGTATCAGCGAAAATCCAACCCTATCGACTTTACCAAGCCGACTCTCCAGAGATTATGTTGTTATCTATTAGTATTTTATACTATATTTTATTATTATATTACTATGATATTATTATTATTATTTGCAATTGTGTTATTTAAACTATTTTATAGGATTTTTTTCAATTGCATCATATCCAAAAATTCTGTTACATCATACTCTACAGTATTAATTACATATTAATTACATATGATTATAATGATCAACAAAAATTGATTTTCTTTCTTAAAATAAAACCAGTTTTTAATTAGTTCATTCTCTCTCATTCTGATAATTAATTTTATTTATCTTTCTCACTTTTTCTCACAATGCTTAAAGTTAATAAATATAGGACCTTAATACTATTTAATATATATATATATATATATAGGGTAAGGATCCTAAGAAAACCATTGGCAAATTGAGAATTTTGAGAACCATTTTGGACCATTAAAAAAACTCTCTAAAAAAATATTAAAAAAATTATAAAACAAACAAAACCGAAAATTTTAAAAAAGTAAAAAAACCAAAATTCTTATATTTCATTTCGGTTTCATTAAAAAAAACCAAATTTTTTTTTTCTTTTTAATTCGTATTATACCTATACACATATGTATACTTTCATTTAATCTCTAGTTACGTAATATACACATATGTACATTATCATTTACCTTAAATTATACATATGTGTATAGGAAAAAACATGTGTATACATATTATACATATATGTATAATAAAAGAAACCGATTTTTTTTTCTTTTTAATTCGTATTATACCTATACACATATGTATACTTTCATTTAATCTCTAGTTATGTAACGTACACATATGTACATTATCATTTACCTTAAATTATACATATGTGTATAGGAAAAAAACATGTGTGTACATATATGTACATATTATACATATATGTATATGTGTAATTTAGCTAAGCCGATAATTTTTTTTTTTAGAAACCGGGATGATAAATAAAAATTTTGGTTTTTTTTATTTTTTTCATTTTTGTGTTTTTTTTTGTTTTATGATTTTTTTTATTTTTGAGTTTTTTTATGATTTAAAATGGTTCTTATAGTTCTCAATTCTCAAAAAATTCTCATATGATCCTGATCATATATATATATATATATATATATATATATATATATATATTAACCATATAGTTAATCATCATGTATAGCATGATTGAAGAGTGATGAATTACTTAAATAATATTATTATTTTTCACAATAACTTGACACTAGATTAATTAATTAATTAAGTTTTAAAATTATTCATTAATTATTGACTTGACATCTTTTTATAATAACAGTCGTCCTCAAGTACCATGATTGTGTTCCTAAACTGATACGATCTTGCTCTAGGTTAATTTGTGCCCCGATCATGCGTAGGGCAAGACCCGACCACAACCATAAAGTGGAGCGGTTGTATTCCTCGCTTGCCCAAAACAAAACTTGTTTAAAAGTCTGATTTTTGTCCAAATGTTTAACCAAAACGTTTTGTTTACCAGCTAGACTTGTTTTTTCACAAGTTTATCTAATTAGAAAGGTTATAAAACACATGAATCCTTGCATGATTATCTTTTAGACCATAAAACATTTCGGTATGTTTAATACTCATACTTAACACCAATTTGTTTTTTCCCCTTTTAATTTAAAAACTTAACATCATTATTACATATGAAAATAAACAGAAAACAAGCTGCGCCACAAAACAAACAAATTTTATCCATTGTTCAAACACAATTTACAAAGTCATGATTTCCAACATCAAGCTTTTATCTATTGATAACCAATAGCAAATAAAGTTTATGGTTTAGAATCTTAACAACACCAATTGATGGATGTTATGAACTTTATTTAACTTATGTAACTTGAATAGCTTGTGTCTAATCCCAAATACTTGAAATAACTTTTCACCAAGCTGAAGAGCACACACTTAATGTGATACACGAGACAATACTATGGTCGCTATTAGGTATAGTCGTGCCTCACCCCATTCCCGAGTAACTTTGGACGCGGTTGACCGTCGTGCCTTATACCATACGAGGCCGTGCCTCGTATAAAATTTCTCCAAAATTTAGAAAAATAGACCAAGTTGTTGCAAATTTTAGCTCAACTATTTTTTATTTAATTTGATTTTTTAAATTAACTTGTGTTAATTAACTTAAAAAAAAGTTGAATATGCAACCATGTTTAATTTTATTTCTTGGTGTTTCGGTATACATTAAACTAAATACGAAGTTGTATTCAAATTAAAGTGTTTTATGGTATCGTAAGCTATACCAGTGTTGGTACTATGACAAACCGAACTGATAACGCTTGACAAACATAGTTAGCGGTACTGGTATTTGGTTTTTGATTATTATCTATGTTAAGCACGCGGTTATATCCTTTTGGCATATCATGTCTATATTTTTAGGCTTTTCTCTTTCGATTGTTATAGTGAGTGTTGGTATCGTAATGAATTGAAGCATTGAGCAAGAGAATCTCATTAGTTAATATACTATAAATTTCAAATTATACTTTTTTTATGTTTTGAGGCGTTTATGTTAAACTATACGGTCTTGTTTCTAAACTTTATAAATGTTGGTGTAAAACACCTAAATAATTAAGTAATTACATAAATCACATTTTTCATTTACCAAAAAAAAACACAAGTATATGAGTTAAACGCTTCAAATCATGAACTTACTGTGTTGACATGAACACAATCTAAACGTGTACACAGGCTCGACCGAAAACCAATTCAAACCTGTTTTGACTAAATAATAGTCAATTTCATGTCAAGTTTGTCTCGTGTGGGAAATTCACACCTTTAGGTAAGTCTAATGTACCAATTTTTTTATAACTATAACCATGTGATGAACAATGTGCATTCCTTGATTCTTATTAACCTTTGTTAATGGTATGCCGAGATTAGTAATCACACTTCCGTAACTGATTGTAAAACCTTGTCTCATATTTAACCTAATACATGTAGAATATATGTCGGCTATTAACTTTTGTCACTAAAATTAGGCAATTTCTTTCTCCAAACCAGCAATACACAAACTCCAAGCTAGACCTAACAACTTGTACATTTTTCTAGATTTAGTGGAAGTAATCTTGCAAAGAAACATAACCTTTAACTAGTGATGCACAAAAAAAACTCGGACTTTAACCCGAACTTAGAAAAATACCTAGAACCAGGTTTTTAGGACCCCGAGCCTGGACCCGACCTTACCCGTAGGATACGCTTAAGGTATGCGTTTCAATCCAAAAAAATCATACCTAGAATCGAACCCCAGTCTATACCAAAAAATTCCCAAAACTAGTTTCGGGTCCAAACTTGAAACCAGGTTTTCCATACCCGAAACCAGTGTGCAGCCTTAAAAGCCGATTTGTATCAAAAAATATGATTTTTTTTCTATACCTGAAAATAAGGTATTAAAGTACCTAGTTATATAGTAGCCGGTTCTATACCCGAGAATAAGGTATTAACATACCTAGTTATAGAGAAGTCGATTCCATACTCTATCCATACTCTACCTAGAACCACTGACACCAGCTATGGTTTCTAAAATCAGTTACTGAATCCCCGAACCGGACCCAATGGCGGATCCAGAAAATTTTCTTGCTGGGGTCGGAAAACCTTTGGGTCAGTACTCAGTTGCTTATCGCTATATAAATTTTTCTTCGAACTGGTTCGGTTGTACGGATTGGGTCAAATCGGTATATAATTTCTTTTTCAATCCGCTTTGATCGTTTAAGTCGGGTTAAATCAGGCCGGGTCATATGAAAAAAAGATAATAACACAACATATCATATTACCATATAACAAAAACAAATACATGATACGTCATTAGTTACGCATAACTAAAATACAATATATTTATTGTTGTTTTCTACGAGTTTTTATTTTTTGGTATCTAATCATAGCATCATTCGTTCGATATTCATATATTAAAAAATATATATATAAAAGCAAAACAAATGCTTATTAAAAGTTAAAAAGTTAATTAATCATATACGAAATAAATGGGTAAGCAATTTTGGCAAAAAAAAAAACATACTGACTTTTATTATATATTATGTTTTAAGTAAACTAACTCAGAAATAACTAAATGTTTTGTTGACATTATCTTTATTTTCACATGTCCTATTAAATTTTGGTACAAATAATAAGCTGTGAAAAAGAGTTAATTAAGGCCCATTACATCCTTAATATGTTAAATTATGTCATCTTCTTTATTTTCTTCTTTAACTGCAATATGAGAATACTTCTTTGCGTCGGCTGCCGGAAATATGGTTGGCTTACTCTTTTTTTTTTCATCTCAAGTTCTCTTTGTTAATGGTCATTCTCAAATTCATTGGGGTCAACCGGAATTTTAAGACATATATACCACTAAAAAAAATTTTCTCACAGGGGTCGGCTGACCCCCCTCCCTACCAATAAGGTAGCTACACCACTGACCGGACCCATGCATGAAAAAATCACCGATTTTACAATAACCGATCATACCTGAACCTGATTCCATTTCAAAACCGAGTGTTAAAAAAACCTAATTCTTTCTCATTCCTTCCCTTAACCCCATATCCAAAATTACACTAAAAATCACTTTATTTTCTTTCTCATGTTCAATTAAATAATACTTTTTTATACTTTTATCATTACCTTTTCTATCTTCTTTACTCACAATCTCAATTTTCATTTCATGTTATTAATTAATCTCAATTTTCGTCCATCATTCACAGCATCCTAACCCACTCACTATATTATAATAAAAATTAGCTTTTGAACCTGTATATTACATGTGATTTATGAAATGATAAAAATAAATAAGGTTCGCTATTTCAATTGTGATTGTCAAAATACTTATAAAATTAATTTAATGTAGACTTAAAGGAAAAAAAAAACAAGCGGGTTAACGAAAATTACTAAAATAGCATGGTTTTGGAAATGTCGGGTGTTAATTTGCAAGAAATTAAAAAAGGTGCTAAAGTTGTTTAGTTGATCAAACTTCAAGTATGAAAATGACACTATGCTATAAAATCCACACTATGTTATAACCCGCTAGACAAAATGATTTTGACCCATAACCCATGGATAGTTAGAATGAATGAGATGAGATATTATAAATTAGAAGAAATGTAGATTTGACACATAAGCTTTATCATTTTATAGTAAGACTACACTTAGGGCGCGTTCGTTTCAAAGAATTCGTGGGAATTCAAAGGAATTGGAATTAAAATCCCATGACATAGCGTGTTCGTTTCGTTGGAATTCAAATCTTAATTTCATTTTGATGTGTTCGGTTGTCAAGGAATTGGAATTGGAACTGGAATTCAATTCCTTCAAATTCCTTTAAATAAATGGATTCTAAATCCTTCCAAAATATGGAGGATTTCAAGTGAATTCGTTTGAATCTTTTCTCGAAGGTTTTTTTTATTTTATTTATTTATTTATTTTAACGAGAACAACGAATAAAACATTTTAGTTTTTTTTTATTTTTTTGTTTTTGACTTATATTTTGAGTTATGAATTTTTTATTATTATTATTTTTGAATATTTTTTTGAGTGGTTTTTGATCTTAATAGAAAACCCCTAAAAAAATTTTAAAAAAATAATAAAAAATTCATAACGCAAAATATAAATAAAAAACAAAAAATCTAAAAAAAAACTAAAATATTTCCGTTGTTATCCTCGTTAAAAAAAACTCGATTCCAATTTATTTGTTAAACGAGCACATCAAGAATAAAATTGGATTTCAATTCCTTCAAATTCCAATTCTTATTGGAATGGTAAGATTCCAAATCTAATTACTTCCAACTCCAAATCTTACGCAAATTCCAATTCCAATTCTATTCCTTTCTATGAAACGAATGCGCTCTTACATATACTGTAACTTTTCAAATATACAGAAAATCACAACGCTTTCTCCATCCTTCACTCACACTACCCTAAACCACTCACTGTATTATAAAAACTACACTTACATACACCGTAACTTTTCAAATATATAGAAAATCACAACACTTTCTCTATCATTCACTCACACCACCCTAATTTTCTACTCACTATATTATAAAAACTACACTTACATATATTGTAATTTTCAAATATATAGAAAATCACAACACTTTCTCTGTCCTTCACTCACATCACCCTCAACCACTTACTATATTATAAATATGCGTAACTTTTCAAATATATAGAAGATCACCACTTTCTCTATCATTCACTCACACCACCCTAACCCACTCACTATATTGTTAAAACTACACTTACATATACCGTAATTTTCAAATATATAGAAAATCATAACACTTTCTCTATCATTCACTCACATTACCCTAAACTACTCACTATATGAAGAGGTATGTACCCGCCTCAACACCGAGCAAGGCGGGTCAACCCACAAGATATAGACAAGAGGCTTGAAATCAAGACATTACGAAGGCACAAAGCCAAAACCTATGCGCATGGCGCATATCACATATGCTCAGGCATCATATGCCCAGGCACCACACATGCTCAGGCGTCATATGCCCAGGCACCACATATGCTCACGCATCACATATGCTCACGCATCACATATGCTCACGCACATCACATCTGCGCGTGGCGCATATCACATGCTTGTGCATATCACATCTGCGCATGAAACATCTGCGCGTGAGAATAAAGAGAAGACCTCGCGCATCCTCAGGATGGGCGCATATCATACATGCACATAATCAACCTCGCCCTTATCCAAATCAGGATTAGGGCAACCTTGATTGTGCACGTCAGACAACCTTCCAGAAGGTATCTTTTTAAGGAATAAGAATATGCTGATGCTGACAGCTGCCAAATGAAAGGTGGACAACTCAGCATAACCCATGTGCTACCACGTGATTATAACCAATGAGAAAGCACCAGGTGTCCCAGAGGACACGTGGCGCAGAGCAATTGGAGGAGGCCAACAAGGCTGAGCCCAATCAGTGGAAACCCTAGCACTATAAATACAGCATCAACTCCACAAGGAGGGAGATTCATGCACATTCAATCATATTCAATTACATTCAAGTCACAGACAGTTACAGCCGGTAACATACACAATCATATTCAATCATAGAGTATTCAGCTATTAAGCAATACTCTCCAGATTTCCTTACTCTGATATTATTATCTTCTCCCACAAATACTTATTCTCACACCGGAGGGTTACCCCAAAGAGGACCCCTCTGTCCCTTTCTGAGGGGTAAGTTGACGGTGCTGTTCATTTTGTAGGTGGAAGAACACAGATCCAAGAAAACCATCGGTGAAATAGTATAATCACACCCGAGGAAAGTAGATCGTCTACCAGTGAGTCGATCCACGCTTCTTCACTATATATATATGATAGACACTCATACTGTGTAGGCTGAGAACAATGCTGTTGAGACCGGATCGGACCGGCCGGTCCGACTGGGTTTCGGTCCAGTAGCCGGTCCGGTTTTATGTAGATTATTCAGCTCCTAGAAACCAGCCGGTTTGAACTGGTTCACCGGTCCGACCGAGAAACCAGACCGGTTGAACTGGTTTATTATGAAAAAAATATTTTTTTTAAATAATTCCTTTTTTTTTCAGCCTTAATCGTCGTTTTTAAGAAAAAAAAAAGTTGTTCGGCCGGTCCAACCGGTTGAACCAGTGATCCGATTACCGGTCCAATTCGCTGTCCGATCCCGAAAACATTGGTTGAGAATGCTCTTACACCTCCTGCTTCAACTACCCATAGTCTGTCAAATTTTGACAATTTGCTCCAACTACATAAAATTCATCAAAAGCCCCCAACTTTTTCAAAAATCTTTTATCTTGACACACACCCACTTCACCAAAATGCCAATAACCCTCAAATCTCCAGTCTTTGCAGGCAACCCAATAAGATCAAAAAACCCCCAAACCCACAGTGTGAAACATGGAACGCGGCACAGCTTAGAAAATGTTTCATGTAAAAATGTCAAGTTTGTAATCAAGGCTTTTTAAGCCATTATAAATAATGATACGCGCTATCTTCTCTTAATGTGGATTCTATTACCTTTTGCATACATGTTTCACACTTCCCTTTATTAATTTTGAGCAATATGACAACATTGTATTGACATCAAAACAAAATAAAACGAAGTAAAACATACATGCGCGAGCAACAAGCTCAAACGCGTTAACGAGTCTTAACTCTAAAACGTCAGGGCCTTAGCCCAATTCTATTACCTTTAAAATACATGTTTCACACTTCCCTTTATTAATTTTGAGCAATATGACAACATTGTATTGACATCAAAACAAAATAAAACGAAGTAAAACATACATGCGCGAGCAACAAGCTCAAACGCGTTAACGAGTCTTAACTCTAAAACGTCAGGGCCTTAGCCCAATAATGTGAGCCTTAGCTCAAATCATTCACAACGTCCATCCTACATGCTGCGCAGACTGACCATAAAAATACCTAAGCACAACTAAGGCAAAGCGAATGCCAAAACATAGTTGTTAAGGTCTCAGGTCGAGGTCGCGCATGAAATTGTAATGGATATCTGAGTAACACATATTGACACGTAAAGGCTAAAAAACTCATAATTCCATGCGCGATAACGTCGCGCAAAAGAGGAATAATGAAAACGCCAAGACACGTGTCAACAATATCAAGATATGGCAAAATCACTTACAATATGACAAGGGTTAAGTATAATAAATTCCTTACAACCTTGTTCTTATTCCAACGTGCAAGCATATCTTATATTCAACAAGCAAACATTCAATATAAAGAGATGAATGGGGAATGCGCAAGATGCGAAGAAGGGAAAAACAGAATTTCATTCAAAAGCATTGAAATTTACAAGTTTACAAGATGAGATACAAATTACAAATAAAAATAAAAACATGAAGGGCTTCTCAAGTCTCCACGTCGACGTCAGCCTCTTCATAATCCTCATCATCGCCCTCAGCATCTGGCGCAGCCTGCTCCTCGTCATCTCCAAACTGACCATAGTCAAGTTGTTCATCTTGAATGGAGTCTTCTAGCACAACAGTGTCAGGAGCGGATCCTTTGGCCACGCCAGAGCCGCTAGCAACGCCAGCATTCCCCGCGCCATCATCGCCGCTACCAGCCCCTTCGCACTCGTCAAGTAATTTCTTTAGCGCGCCGAGGTCGGGCTGGTCAGCAAGCGCGGATATCTGCAAATCATAAGCAAAAATATGAGTACAAAAAGACTTAGAAAATAAGTCAAGGTAATCTCATTAAGGTTAAAATACCTGCGCAAGGATGGGAATGGGAGTATTCATATACTTCTCCCCCATCGCGGTCATTTCCGCGCAGGCAGCGTCGCTCTGATAAGGGTACTCGGATGGGTTCTTCTTCAACATGCCATATTCATAACCATCCGTGAACCCTTCAGCTCGGCCCACCAAGCGCGCGGCAGCGTTGCAATCCATCACCAGGGCCTGAAACTCGCCTGAGTATTTCATCGCGTAAGCGCAACGAGTCATGCCCTGTGAGATCAGCCATTGGCGATCCTGCGCGAGGCCAGCAACAGACGTCTCGAGGGCAGGAACCTGAGAGTTTAATAACTCAACAGTTTCCTTAGTCTTTTTTAGCTCCTCTTTGTCGGACGCTGCTGCCGCCAAGATTTCTTCTTTTTCCGCCCGCGCAGCATCAAGTGCTTCCTGGCTAGACGCTGCCGTCGCCAAGGCTTCATCTTTATCGGCCTGCGCGGCCGCCAGCTCCTTCTTCAGGCGCGCAACCTCACTCTCCAGTGATGATTTTTCAGTGATAGACTGGACAAGAGCCTGGTCACGCGCCTCCGCCTCCAGCTCCAAGTCGCGCGCTCTGCGCGCGTACTTGTCCGCGTCCGCCTCCGCCGCCTGCAGCTTCTTCCGCGCAGCCTGAAGCTCATGACCGCGCTTCACGAAGGGGCTGTTGGCACTTGCTCTGTTCTCACTGAGCTCTGCTTGGAGCTTCTCAGCTCTCTCGCGAGCATCAGAAAGATGCCAAGCAGACGCCTTAGCCTCTTGCTTGGCTTCCGCAAGAGCATCACGTACTTTTACGTAATCATTGCGAAGCTCTTGGGAGGCAGCAAAGAAGGCCGACCCAGCAAACATATGATCGTTGAGCAAGTCGTCACGAGCGCGGTCCTCCTGGAACCTCCTTTCAGATGGAGGCACAGCATGAGCCCAGAATTCCGCACACACACCCATGGACTGAAATGTGCTTTCTTCAGTAATATTCCATCTCGGGCGGTAAATGTGATCGGCTTCCTGCAAAAACAAAGTAATTATCTAAGTTATCAAAACACTAAGATGGAAGTCCGCGCAGCGGAACAAAAAATAACCTATACCTGCGGGGATGAAGCAGAAAAGTCATCGCCAGCCCTACGAGAAGGCTCCGCCGCGAAACCTCGTGGCGCTGCAGGGCTGGCGCGGGCGCCAGCGGGGTCTTCAACTTCAAACTCCTCATCCTCCTCTGAAATAGGCCTCTTCTCCTGCAACCTAGAATCAAAATCGGTCTCGCAAGGAGGGCTGTGCGCAGGAGGAGGTGAGGGAGGTCTCGACGCCGCCAGGTCGGCGCGCAAAACGGCCTCCTGCTCCTTAGTAATCCCAATGAGGGGAGATTCATCGCTTGCAGGAGCAGGAGCAGAGCCAATGGCGCTGGCACCAGCGCCAGGAGTACCGCCAGCAGCTTGTACGCCAGCTACGGCTTCTATGAAAAAATCAACAAAAAGAAATGGTTCATGACTTGATCTAAAAGAAAGTCAGAAAATAAGAGCGCAATACGTACCTTGGCGCAACTGCGTTCGCGAAGCAAACATCGCCATGAAGTCCATTCTACCCTTCTTTGAGGGTAAAACGGGGGACTTCGAAGCGACCTCCGGCGCAGCCTCGGCATCTTGTTGCGCTGTCCCCGGCTCTACAATCATTTGAGAGAGCAAAGATTCATTAGTAATTCTATCAGAATCGCGCTCATAGAATCATGAAGGATAAGCAAAGTATACCTGTCGAAGGCGCAACACCGCTTCCCTTTTTCGCCGCGCGAAGGGAGGAGGTAGCGCCACCATACATCAGGTGGACAGGAGGTCTGCCCACTTTTTGAGGCAGGGAGGACAAGGAAAACTTGGTGGTAAACACCTGGGTTTTCTCAGGTCCCTTCGCCTGAGTAGGGGGATCCTGAACAGCAGGGGCAACATCTTTCTTCTGTTTCTTACTGGCCCCCGCGCCAGTTTTCCCCTAAGCTTTACGCTTTAGTTGGGGCGCCTCCTCCTCCTCCTCCTCTTCCGCGAGCTCCAGCTCGTAGTTTTCGAGCGCATCTACAATACACGCAACAGAAGTGTTAGCAAAATTTGGTATTATAAAGGAAAATGCATAAGTACAAAGGCTTACCAGGCGCATCGCTGTCGAAGACAAATCCCAGATCAACAGGGATGAACATGTCATCAAAGCGATCGGGGAAACCAACCTCCCCAGCGCCGAGCGCGACGGAGCCACCCTCCATATGCTCATCATATGCGGCGTGGATATACTCCTTGGTGACTGCACAAAACAAGTCAAATGATATCAGCAAAAAGAATTATATTCGCGCAGAAGTAAAGCAATGAGATTAACTTACACAAGCCGTCCACTTGGATAACGGGCTCAGTCGCGCTGTCCGCCCACCTCCTGCTCATACCAACCCCCACTAGCGCCTCCTCACAAATGTTCTTGGCGGGGGATGGTTCAGCGGTCAACTTTTTAACCCAGGCGCCAGTTGGGTTCTTGAGGACACCCACATCCGCAGGCGCAGAAGAAATCGCGCGCATGGTCATGCGGATGGGGATCACACCAGCCCTTATATAGAAAAACCTCTCAGACCAGTCATGAAGGCTCTTGAATGAAACAGTGGAGCACTTCACCTTCTGACTGCGAGGAATAAATGAGAACCAAGAATCTTGGATCTTGGGCTTGTAAAAAAACTGAAAGCGCCGAGGTGTGGGCTCCTCGTGCTGGGATTTGCACATGAACTCAAAGTGAGTCATGCGCACAAGTCCAAACGGATGGACTTGGGATATATGAATCCCATAAAACTTAAGCAGTGCACCCACAAACCTTGTCATCGGGAGACGAAGGTTGCAGTGGGTGAAAAAATGTATATAAAAGGATATATAGCCGGAAGGCGGGTCCGCCGCCGTTTGCCCGGCCACAGGCAACATGCAGCCAAACAGAGGGGGAAAACCCTGAGAGGCGATGAGGCTGTCAAGATCAGCCTGCCTCAGTTTGCAGGGGATTTCATTCCACCTCTTCACGGCCTTGGTCCTCCCTACCTCCTCCGATGAGACATCAGCAGCCTTCTTCCCCTTGCCGGTCTTCTTCAATGTAGACATTACTAACGATTTTCTACGGCAATGGATGGGGGAGATTGTGTTGTCTGAGCTATCAGACATACAACTGTGACAACGAACAAAGAATGCTTCTGAAGAACAGAGATCTGGAAGCAGAAAAGTAATCGGAATAGAATGAAACAAAGGAAAACTTTGAATAAAACAGCAAACAAGATGAAGAATAAACCTCTAAGGGCTGGCTTTTATAGGCCCAGGAGAGAGAAAAATGGGTGCTGATCGGACTTCACGCGCCCCCACTCGCAGGTGTAAGCCAACGGAAGCGCGACACGTGTCAATCACACTGTGTGAGGGGACACGAAAAGAAATAATACAGCTGTTGCCAGAGTTCACGCGCCACCACTCGCAGGAACGGACCAATGCGAGCGCGACACGTGTTCCTGACACTGTGTGAGGGGACACGAAAGGCAACTGTAGCACCTCGAGCACACGAAAGGTCTGACACGTTTCCATCACGTATTGGGACGATTCGTTTTCAACTAAAAGGATAGAATTTCGCGCAACGATGAATAATAAGAAGAAAAAGACAAAACCCCTATTAAAAGAGCAAACTATTTAGTCTAACATCTATCTTACCTCGCTCGCGCGAGACAAGACACACATTAGACTGGGGGGGCTTGAAGAGGTATGTACCCGCCTCAACACCGAGCAAGGCGGGTCAACCCACAAGATATAGACAAGAGGCTTGAAATCAAGACATTACGAAGGCACAAAGCCAAAACCTATGCGCATGGCGCATATCACATATGCTCAGGCATCATATGCCCAGGCACCACACATGCTCAGGCGTCATATGCCCAGGCACCACATATGCTCACGCATCACATATGCTCACGCATCACATATGCTTGTGCATATCACATCTGCGCATGAAACATCTGCGCGTGAGAATAAAGAGAAAACCTCGCGCATCCTCAGGATGGGCGCATATCATACATGCACATAATCAACCTCGCCCTTATCCAAATCAGGATTAGGGCAACCTTGATTGTGCACGTCAGACAACCTTCCAGAAGGTATCTTTTTAAGGAATAAGAATATGCTGATGCTGACAGCTGCCAAATGAAAGGTGGACAACTCAGCATAACCCATGTGCTACCACGTGATTATAACCAATGAGAAAGCACCAGGTGTCCCAGAGGACACGTGGCGTAGAGCAATTGGAGGAGGCCAACAAGGCTGAGCCCAATCAGTGGAAACCCTAGCACTATAAATACAGCATCAACTCCACAAGGAGGGAGATTCATGCACATTCAATCATATTCAATTACATTCAAGTCACAGACAGTTACAGCCGGTAACATACACAATCATATTCAATCACAGAGTATTCAGCTATTAAGCAATACTCTCCAGATTTCCTTACTCTGATATTATTATCTTCTCCCACAAATACTTATTCTCACACCGGAGGGTTACCCTAAAGAGGACCCCTCTGTCCCTTTCTGAGGGGTAAGTTGACGGTGCTGTTCATTTTGTAGGTGGAAGAACACAGATCCAAGAAAACCATCGGTGAAATAGTATAATCACACCCGAGGAAAGTAGATCGTCTACCAGTGAGTCGATCCACGCTTCTTCACTATATATATATGATAGACACTCATACTGTGTAGGCTGAGAACAATGCTGTTGAGACCGGATCGGACCGGCCGGTCCGACTGGGTTTCGGTCCAGTAGCCGGTCCGGTTTTATGTAGATTATTCAGCTCCTAGAAACCAGCCGGTTTGAACTGGTTCACCGGTCCGACCGAGAAACCAGACCGGTTGAACTGGTTTATTATGAAAAAAATATTTTTTTTAAATAATTCCTTTTTTTTCAGCCTTAATCGTCGTTTTTAAGAAAAAAAAAAGTTGTTCGGCCGGTCCAACCGGTTGAACCAGTGATCCGATTACTGGTCCAATTCGCTGTCCGATCCCGAAAACATTGGTTGAGAATGCTCTTACACCTCCTGCTTCAACTACCCATAGTCTGTCAAATTTTGACAATTTGCTCCAACTACATAAAATTCATCAAAAGCCCCCAACTTTTTCAAAAATCTTTTATCTTGACACACACCCACTTCACCAAAATGCCAATAACCCTCAAATCTCCAGTCTTTGCAGGCAACCCAATAAGATCAAAAACCCCCAAACCCACAGACCCATTTTCACCCACACAAGCATTTGAAACCCTAAAGATTTTAATTTCAGGGCAAACCCATATCCAAGAACCATCTTTATTGACATTCAAGATCTTACCTTTTAGAAAAGGTAGACCTTTAGCAGGATCAAGTGGTGATTTGGTCAAAAAATGGCATCTGGGTTGGTTGACTTTTGATGAGTTTAAGGTTGTTTTGGAAGGGTCTGAGGTTAGTTTGAGTGAAGAGTTGTTGGTTTATTTAGGGTATGATGATGGTGATGATGAAGGTGAAAAGAGTGGTGTTGTGTATTGGGGGGTGGATGTGAGTTTAGGTGATGGTTTAGTGCAGAAGTTTGGAAGTCAACAGCTTAGTTTTGTGCAGTTGACTACTTTGATGGTGGCTACTGATTGGGCTGATGACAAGGCTATGGGTCAACTTGCTATTGCTGGTTATGTGAGTTGTTAACTGTCATTTTGTGAAATTTCATTTCATTTTAGATGATCATATGCCGATATGCGTACGTTCGAGCAATTATTTACTTAAATTTAGTTATGTATAGTTTGCAATGAGTGACTGAACAATGATGCTAAAGTGATTGTTATAATGTTTGAACTTTTAACGCCTTTTTTCGTTTGAAGTTTTAATAATCTAAGCAGTTAATGCGGAAAAATATCGGATATCGGTCAAGGACCGATATCTGAGATATCGGTTATCGCAGTGAGATATCGGTGGGATATCGGTAATTTTAATATGATGTAAAATTCATATATATAGCAATTTAACACTAATAATTCAGTATCGTCTCCTACCATTAACAAATTAACCTTTTGTAAATTGCAAAACACTAACAACCGTAGCAAGTAAGAATTGATTAAGACATAAAACAATAACATTGAACAATTGATAATTAAGACTTAAAACACTGATATCGGGAATATCGGTGATATATCGGTCAAATATTAGTCCAGTATCGGTCAATATCGTTGATATGATCGGTACCGATATTCTGACTTATATATCGCCAAGGAACCTATTGGTGATATATCGGCGATATCGACCGCATAGTTAATAATCACATAATCGCTTTTGACGGTGTTGATTGTTAAGCAAATTATGGTTATTAAAGAACCGATGGAAAAAATTAAGTTGTTTACTTTATAAGTAGTTTTACTCAACATTTGATGGTAAGTTTTGTTGTGGCTAGTGTGACACATTAGTTGTATGCGTAAAAGATAATCCTAAGAAGATACATGTTACATGAACACCGTAAAGTTTTTGCTTGTAATTGTAATGATCACGTAATTGCTTTTGATGGTGTTAATTGTTTAGCAAATTTTGGATATTTAAGGAAACTATAGATAAAATAAGGGGTATATAAGTAATTTTACTCAAAATTTGGTAGTAAGTTTTGTTGAGGCTAGTATGACACATTATTTGTATACCGAAGAGATAATCCTAAGAAGATACATGTTACCTAAACACCATAAAGTTTTTGACTTGAGATTGTAATAGTTAAATAATTACTTTAGTAACATGAATCTAAACTTTATATTTTAACCTTTTGGTATATATTGATTAGGCAAGGGCATTACTAGAATGGCATACTACATCTCGTTTTTGTGGATCGTGTGGTGAAAAGTTAATTCCCATTGAAGCCGGTAGAAGAAAGCAATGTATAAACGAATCCTGCAAAAAGAGAATATACCCGCGAGTTGATCCGGTATGTTAACTTATTTACCGACATCTTATGGGCTATTGAGTGTTTCTTTTCCTAATCTTTTTACAAGTGGAGTGTGTAAAATGACCATTTTGCCCTTGCAACAGGTTGTGATTATGTTGGTCATCGATAAAGAGAACGACCGTGCACTTTTTAGCAAGCATTCAAGATTAGTGCCTAGAATGTGGAGTTGCCTTTCTGGTTTTCTTGAGGTATGTTTCATGTAAAAATTACAATTAACCTAAATTTATCGGTACTGCATAAAGCATTTTAGCCTCTTTAAGAACAAATCTTTGAATTTCAAGATCAGAATGTATTAAATGTTAATAATTGATAATCATGTTACAACAAATACATTCTTCTGTTTAAATAGTGTCAAGAAATAAAAAAAAATTTAACCATGTAAGTTCATTTTTGAAACTACTAAAAATGTTATCAGAAATTAAAAATCTTACCTTTTAGAAGGTATATTTCAAAATCTGATGACTAAAAAACTTAAATGGACAATAAATGGAAAAATTGTTATATCAAATACCGACGTATAAAATTGTGTATTCCTAGCGTGTGTATATACATACTTACACAAACACTATTTATAAAATACATAAAAAAATGTGTTTATATAGTTTATTCATTTGCGTGTTTTTCCTAATGTTCTCTTACCTTTTTTTAGCCCGGAGAAAGCTTAGAAGAGGCGGTGAGGAGAGAAACATGGGAGGAAACCGGCATTGAAGTTGGTGAAGTCATTTATCATAGTTCTCAACCATGGCCTGGTGACGATATCATATTTACTTTATATTTTTCACCAAGATTAACACCACTTTAAAAATAAAAATATTATATGCTCATTTCGATTTTAGTTCTCAAAAATATTTTATGCGCCTCGGCTTCAGGAACACTATCGCCTTAGTGCGCCTCACACCTATTAAAATAATAGCTTAATTGTGCCTAAATAAGTTTCTTTTGATGAATAAATATGATTAAATGTGTTCTTTTGGAATAATATATCGGTGGTTTATTTGCAGTTGGAAGTAGTAGCATGCCATGCCAACTAATGGTAGGATTTTTAGCATACGCCACTTCGTTTGAAATTAACGTGGACAAGAAAGAATTAGAAGGTAATGTTTTAATCTAGAATCCCTTTTAACATATGTGTACAAGGCTTCCGCATGCATGGAACCGCAGGGAGTACCGTGTGCGCATCCTTACCCTACATTTCCACAATAGAGTGCATCCACAACTTATTTTGAAAAGGAGTTTACGGGTTTAAAGTGTTTAAGTAAATAAAAGTTTTAAGATATAAAGATTGGGAGAATTAACAAGTTAAAAGATTTAAACAAAAAGTGTGTAAAGTTTAGGAGTTAAACATCATTACTCTGCAAACTTTCTTGTTTAATTATGCATATAAACATGTTTTATATTTCAATAACAAATACACACATTCTTCTTTATTTAAGTTTATAAGTTCTAATCCACATAATCAAAGATAAAAAAATCATTAAGTAATACTTAATTGAACTTCTTGAGATTGCATTTGTCATATATTTCCAAATTTGTTTTAAGGAAATTAATTTTCTTCCAAATTTGTTTCTATAAGAATCACGAGCTCTTGAAGGCTTTTTGCGACCTTTTGATACGAGGAGAGATTAAAAAAAGGTAATTCCTGCTTTGTTTCTAAGAATCCTGAGTTCATCCAAACTTATTGTGAATTTTTGGTACGACAAAAGATCATAATGAAGAGAGTAGAGAATAATGCAAACAATTCTATTTCTTTGAAAAGATCCATACAAAATAGAATTGTTTGCACTGTTCCCCATTCTCTTGATTTTGATCGTTCCTTGTACCAGAATGTTATAGAAAGCGTAGATGGGCTCGGGATTTTAATAAAAAACAATTTTGGAATTCTCTTTATTTGGATCTTTCTTCGTACGAGAAAGTCATAAGAAAGACTGGATGAGCTCGGATTTTATGGAAACAAAGTTGGAAGAATATTGACTTCCTTCAATAAAAACATTATAAAAAAAGTTACCGTCAAGTTTGGGATGTTGGTTAGCGGTTAATACTTAGGACGCGTTCGTTTCACAGAATGGAATGGAATTGGAATTTGCAAAGGATTTGGAATTTGCAGAGGAGTTGGAATTGGAAGGAATTGAAATGCAATTCCATTCTTGATGTGTTCGCTTGACAAATGAATTGGAATCGGTATTTTATTTATTTATTTATTTATTTCTAACGAGGATAACAGCGGAAACATTTTAGTTTTTTGGTTTTTATTTACATTTTAGTTTTTTTTTATTTTGCGTTATGATTTTTTTGGAAACATTTTAGTTTTCTATTAAGATCAAAAACCACTCAAAAAAATATTCAAAAATAATAATAATAAATTCGTAGCTCAAAATATAAATCGAAAACAAAGAAAGTAAAAAAACTAAAATATTTTATTCGCTGTCCTCGTTAAAAAAAATAAAAATAAAAATAAACCCGAGAAAAGATTCCAACGAATTCACTTGAAATCCTTCACATTTTGGAAGGATTTGGAATCCCTTTATTTAAAGGAATTTGAAGGAATTGAATTCCAATTCCAATTCCAATTCCTTGACAACCGAACACATCAAAATGGAATTAAGATTCCAATTCCAATGAAACGAACACGCCATGTCATGGGATTTTAATTCCAATTCCTTTGAATTCCCACGAATTCTGTGAAACGAACGCGCCCTTAATATTTACTCTGATTTCTTAAATAGGAGTGTATACTAATAGTAGTTGATGACTTTGATCGAATTTACCAAAATTAGTTAATGACAACGATCAAGTTACGTGATGATGATATTGGCTAGTAGTAAACTGATTATGTTATTCAATATTGCGTAGATGCTGCATGGCACAGTAGAGAAGACGTGAAGAGAGCGTTGACTTTGACTGAATATGGAAAAGCACAAAAAACAGCTGCAACAAAGGTTGACCAAATATGCAAAGGGGTTGAAAAAGGTCAAAATCTTGCTGCGGATTTCGGTGTTGAAAGCGGTGAGCTTTTGCCCATGTTTGTTCCAGGCCCTTTCGCAATCGCTCATCATCTTATTTCGTCATGGGCTCATCAGGTTAGTTTTTCTGTTTTTGAAATATAATGTGGCATAATGTTTGGGTTGAGTAACGGATCAAAGCGGGCTTGGTTTATAATGGGTCACCTTTCATATGGTTAAAATAGGCTGGTTCAGGTTGGGCCGACCCGCAAACTTTTTTTATTCTTTTTCTTTTAGTTATTTTGATAAAAAAAAAAAAAAAAAACCTAAGCTAGAATTTTTTTCGTACAATAACAATCTTAGCTATTTAGGATTTTTATGTATTTGAATACACTTTGGATGACTTTCTACGTGTTTGGCCCGCTTCAATTTTTATTAAATCTTGTAGCTAAGTAGGGGTGTAAACGAGCTGATCCCGAGCTCACCTAGGCTCGAGCTCAGCTCGTTTAACTTACGAGAACTTTAGCTCGCTCATTTGAGCTCCATTTTTAAAGCCAGAGTTCAACTGGTGAGCAGTTTTTCAAGCTCAAGCACAGTTCGGGCTCGGCTCGGGCTTGGATCGGTTATTATTTGTTAATTAGTTTTTATACATTTTAATCATTTATCTATATAACATAGTAATGTTATTTAGTTTTTTTTATCATAACTTTACATGCAATAATAATTATTATTATTTATATAATATATTAAATAAAAGTTATATAAATAATAGGCTTGTATAGGCTCAAGAGCCATCTCGAGGTTGATAAGTGAAGCTTGGGCTGGGGCACATTTATCAAACAAGCTTATTTTCAGGCTCGGGCTAGAGCTCATTTAAGCTAGGGTTGGCTTTTTTTCAAGTTTATAGCTAACCCATCTCGTGTGGCTCACAAGCGGCTTGGCTTGTTTACACCCATGTAGCTAACCCATTTTAACATATTAGAATAAAACACAACCTAAATTGGGTCAAAATTGTAACTTCGGACCGCTATAATTGCTTTTGTTTCTTGTTTTCACAGGTTTAATTAACTTGAAGTTTCTGTGACTCGGGCATGCTTATTGGTGTGCAAGTTGATCCCCGTGATACCGTAATAGAGTTCGTAAAGTCCGCTTATATATACATTATGCGATATGGTTGTAAACTTTATGTCAAAATTGTATATTAGAAAAACTTAAATGTTCAATAATTATTGTTCTTTCCGTTCACATTAAAAAAAACAAGCAAGCTTAACTTGATGCTTGTTAAATTACCGAGTCTGAGCTTCATATACCAAGCTTGACCAGGTTCGTTAGTCTAAATGAGCCGGTTATTTATATGCATATAATGCAATAATATTGTTATAAGAATGATTATGATTAAAATAGTTAAATTATATACATTATGCTATATGCTACATTTAAAACCCTTTCATTAGAAATAAGAATGCTATTCTAAATCCAAATAAAATAATACAAACAATGTATTATTTTATTAAACTTGTATGTAAATGTAATACATTTTCTTATCACTCATAATATTCTATTTTAAGTTGTTTACCTTGTTATTTTAATCTTTTAACAATTTAACTATAATAAAAAAGGTAAATATATTGCACAAATTAATGCAACCTCATTTTCCTAAATCAACTCATTTATTAAGAACAGGTAATTTGCTATGCGTGCTTAAGATGAAATATGTATTCAGTGGACAACTGAAATGAAAATATAAACACATTTAAAGATAGGCATGTACCAATACAAAAACTTTAGTGTTTTGCATCTGCAATTCCTCAGGATTGTCATAATAATATTTTTAAAATAATTATTTTTTAGTTTATTTTGTTTTAGATATTAATATAAAAAAACTAGTAAAAATGTAATGGTTTGTAAGGATATAGCTTCAGATTCTGGGAGATTCGGTGCATCGAAGACCTTGCAGACGCGTTGCTCGCCTTTGCCTTTTCCTAAACATTAATCTCATGGTGGCTACGTGAGCAAGAACATGACCGCCTGCTGGTTTCTTTGGATCTGATATGAATACACTGCCACCTGCAATGGCGAAGGTTGCTTAGGGCCCGGGGTGGCCTAGCCCCCTGTTGTTTTACGCAAGAGTGTAAATTTATCCGTTTTTGTCCGAAATTTTTTATACGTAGTGTAAATTTAGCCGTTTTCAGCCGAAAATTTTCATACCTAGGGTAAAATTTAGCCTTTTTCGTCCGAAATTGTTTAACGTAGTGTAAAATTTAGCCTTTTTTGGCAGAAATTTTTTATACGTAGCGTAAATTTAGCCGTTTTTGGCCGAAAATTTGAGCACGACTCCCTTTGTGTAATTTTGTATACATTTTGAGTCCAACCCCCCCCCCCCCCCGCGCGCGCGGGTGTCTTATTCCAAGCTTCGCCACTGGCCACCTGGAGCAGCTGTCACTGCAACAAATATTCACAAATTCACCATTTCAGATTTTCATAGTTAACTCAACAAAGCACAATATTTAAATTAGTCCCAACTATTTTCATGTTTATTATTAGCAGTATTGTTAGCCACCCGGTTCGCAACTGTTCCATTTTTTGTGCCAATCTGCTGAACTGGACCAGTGGTTCGAAAAACTTCAATACTATTTTTTTTTTTTACTTTTTTAATAATTTACATTCCAAAAATCATTTTTAGTAGTTTATATACTGCTGGCTCCAAATTCTGTTGTAGATTATTTTTATGTACACACACGTATATAGGATTAGGATCATTTATGAAAAGAAATTTTAACAACCCATCATTTTATTTATTTATTTAATACATCATTAGTATTATTTAAGGGTAGTTTTGTCATTTATTATATGTAGTTTTATGATTACGCATATGCAAATTGATTCATATATGTAATCACAAAAGTACATAAAACAAATGACAAAAGTACCCTCAAATAATATGAAAAATATAAAATAAATAAATAAAATGATTGGTTATTAATTTTAAAATTATTTATGAAGTCACCTAGTTTTTGAAACTGATATGACTAGTGAACCGATCAGGCGGCCGGTTTGAATGTTTGATGACCGGTCCGGTTATAAAAACATTGCGTATTAGTGAAGTAGAACCTTGGTTTGTCATATACACTGCCATAAATGAATTCTTCAGCAATCTTGGTCAAACGGGAGAGCATCTGAGCGAGCTTTTGCTGTAAAACGACAATGTCGTAAGCAATATGCATGAATGCTGTCACATTCAAACATGAATATTATGAAATCATTATCCAAAAGGAAAATTGGAAATAAATAATCCCACCTTTTGTGTATTGGCCGTCCCACATTTAAAAATCACTAGCAATGGTCCCACCTTTTAACTATTTTTGTCTCACTGGTCCTCCGTTAAAAAATACTTAACGTCGTTATGTTTTTTCCCTATTTTCAAACCGATGTTTTAGGGCTTTTGATCGGAAGAACGATATGAGTCGACTGATGTAAAACTTATTTCAAAACGGTGATTCAAATGGCTTGATTTTTGTTAATTGGAAATTCAAGCACCCGAATTGAAACATTGTTTCGTCGTTTGGATCACCATTTCGAGATAAGTTTTACATCGGTCGACTCGTATCGTTCTTCCGATCAAAAGCCCTAAAACATTGGTTTGAAACTAGAGAAAAAACATAACGACGTTAAGTATTTTTTAACGGAGGACCAGTGAGACAAAAATAGTTAAAAGGTGGGACCATTGCTAGTGATTTTTAAATGTGGGACGGCCAATACACAAAAGGTGGGATTATTTATTTCCAATTTTCCTTATCCAAAATCACAACTTACCTGGCGGTCTGCAAGCAACTTTCCGATTTCCTCCTTTCATGTTAGTAGGAAGCTGCAAGGATAAAGCAAGAATTTAGAACTTAAAAATAATAATAATAAATAAATATAAAAGATCAACCACTGTGATCACAACATGCTTAAGGGGGTGTTAACGGGTCATGTTTGCGGGTCGAACCCGACACGAGCCCAAACTCGACACAAGTTTTAGCGGGTTGGCTCACAACCTGTTTAAAGTATAAACCAAAATTTTATTTTATATTTTGTGCATATTAGTACCCTAAAATTACAAATTGAAGAGGTAGGTCCCAGCAGAGCCCAGTTGGACCCGCAAGACTCACCTTGAAGAGGGACGTCTGCGCAAAGACCAACTGGTTCCGCAAGACCCACCATGCTCAGAGAGATGAAGACCTTACGCGCAGTACGCCAGCTGTTCCCGCAGGAAAAGCCTCCCAATGGTGAAGTACCCCGCCTGTTCCCGCAGCTGCGGATACAAGCCATCAGGGAAGGCTACCCGCACTAATAGCAAGGCTACACGCACAAGACACTAACTCTCAATAATTCAGTAATGTCACCTGAAGAAGGAATGAGCAAGGCGGGAATACTCCCGCCCAAATGAGCCAGTCCGTACGCTTCTGGAAGATCTTTTGTACTATACCTGCCAAGGTATGGACAAAATAGACAAGATCTGACCAAAGCAGCCCATGAACCAATCACAGGGTGACAGCTCACCGACAACAGTACGAGGAGGAGCACGCTCTAGTACAAAATGTCACTATCAGCCGCTGCCTACTCACCAACCCTCATCGTGGCACGTACATAGCCTGCAGTTGGTGGAAAAGGAATAGTACACAGCCGGCCATGTCACTATCAGCCGCTGCCTACACACCAACCACCAGCACGGCACGTGTGTAGCCTGCAGTTGGTGGAAAAGGAATAGTACACAGCCGGCCATGTCACTATCAGCCGCTGCCTACCCACCAACCGCCAGCACGGCACGTGCGTAGCCCACAGTTGGTAGAAAAGGAATATTATACAGCTGGCTGTACCTGCTTGGAAACCTACCTTCGGCTATAAATACTCCAACACCTTGGAACGGTATCATCATTTTATCTTCTCTAGCTATTTCTCTTAATATACACTTATATTCAGAGCAATCTAGTCTGATTCTCACGCCGGAGGGTGGTCACAAGGAGGAACCCCCCCCCCCTTCTCAGTGACGAGCTCACGGTGTCTGTTTTGCAGGTCAAGAAGAATAACCATCTTTGCCGGACCTAACCCTCGTGGGAAACATCTACTTAACCCCCAGATTATCCGTAATCTGCCCGGGGTCACTTAGTGTTTCTTCATTGGCGCCATCCGTGCATAAAAGCTAGAACTAATTCTTTTTCAGTTTTTTCAAAACCTCTGAAAAGATGGTTAAGGTTACTCCGGTGCCAAGGCCAGCGAGTGACCAAGAAACCCCGGTAACCACAACCCCAGCTACTAGGGGGAACACCGGCGAGTACACAATTTTTACGAACACTACCCCGGTTACCCAAGCCGGGGCAAGTGCAGTAAATAATCCTCCCCTAGGATTCACCGATACCCAGTTGGAGAGACAACAGACGAGGCTCCCCCGCCAAACACTTGATCAAGTTAAAGCGTGGGCGGAGGCACGTCAGAAAGAATTCCAAGCTGAGTTGGATGAACGTTTACTTTCACTCCAACAGGCTGACGAATTCGGAAGCACTCGACAACAGCTCAACATGAGCAATGAGTGCGAGTACTTGGACGATGATTGGGAGGAGTCCGACAGTGACGCAAACCCTCGTCATAAGGCGAAAGGGAAGCGTAAGGAAACGGACTTCCAACCAAGAAGGAATTTTGGAGAAACCTTCAAACCAAGGAACGCGGGGGGAAACCCACGTGACTTCTCCAAAACCTTTAGACCAACTGTTGCAAATGCGGGAACGTCCAAGTTTGCAAGGGACATTGCGGAAGCAATCGCCCCGAAAAGTGCCAAACAGATGTCCAACATCGGCACTTATGATGGTATATCCGACCCAGACGATCACTTGAACAGATTTATAGCGGGGGCAACCGTCAGCAACTGGACGGAACCCACGTGGTGTTATATGTTGCAGATGACGCTGGTTGGAGCGGCCAGGGCGTGGTTTGATCGCTTACCGGTCTACCACATCTATGATTGGGCGGACTTCCAACACAAGTTCAGCCAGCACTTCAGTCAACAGAGGAAATATACTGAAGAACAGTGGACGATCCTCAACTGCGTTAGAGAGGAGGATGAATCTTTACTAGACTTCATCACTCGCTTCAATTCAAAGAAGATGAGTCTGGGCACCATAAGCGAAGATCTTGTTCGCGCCGCTTTCATCCAGGGCGCTGAATACCCAGAGCTTATCCGCACGTTGACGGGTAAAGACGGCATGCCATCCACATGGGATGCCATCATGACGGCGGCCAAGCGCTTTGCCAAAACGGAAAAGCAACTGGGTAGAGATCTTCCCCAGAGCACAAACCTCTACACGCAGAGGACTAGAGAAAACAGCGTCCTGACCGCCCGGCAAAACAAAAGGAGGAAGCTAGGTATTTGGCAGTCAAGGGTAAACTTTGACACCTCATCCAGCTCTCGCCCTCTAGTAGGCGGAAGGGATAACACGCACCCATCAAGCCGAAAACCGCGGTGGACGCCACTCACCAAAAGCGTCACGGAGATATTTGCCACCGAAAAACTCCCATGGCCAAAAGCTCCAATGATCCGGCAGCGACATAACGCGGATCAGAGCAAATCCTGTGACTTCCACGGGACAAAGGGTCACACCACTGAGGAGTGTACATCCTTGAAGGATATTGTTGAAACATTCGTCAAGAATGGAAAACTTACACACCTGGTGGCATCAATCAAGAACGGAGGGAGGAATGATAACCGATACAAAGGCAACGGACGAAAGCCCGTTGACATCAGCATCCACATGGTTCATAGTAACATCAGAGGAAGAAAAAAACGAACGACAGAACCGTGCGCGTGGAAGGAAGCTGAGGTGCGCTTCCCGCAAGTGCCAGGAGGACCCAGCAAAGAAGGCCCTATCGTCATCAAAAGCCAGCTGGGGCACTACATCACTTCCCGCACTCTTGCTGACAACGGCGCCTCGTCAACGGTTATGTACATGCAGTTCTTCGACAAGCTAGACGACGAGGACAAGGAACGCCTGGAAACGGTCTACGCATCGATGGAAGGGTTCGACGGCAGCACAAACACCCCCTGGGTATCCTATCTTTCCCCGTCATTCTCACGGACGGGAAACACTCCCGCACAGAAGACGTGGACTTTGTCGTAATGAGGAAACCACACCACACATACGACATTCTCTTCGGGAGAGACGGGATGGCAAGATTCAATGCCGTGGTATCTTCAGTCCACGGCATGATGGGATGGCCAACAGGTGAGGGTGTAGCGATGATCACCGGTATTCCCCAGGTATGTATCGCATCTGTCTCATCTGAACCCAAACCAAAGATGGCTAAACCAACCATCACCGAACCAGAAGAATGGGCCTTCAATGGCAAATACCCTGACCAGGCCGTTACCATTGGCCCAACAATCACTGATCTTACGCGCACCTTACTCAAACACTTACTACAGAAAAACGCTGACATCTTCGTGTGGACACCAGCTGACATGACTGGTGTACCTCGAAGTAAGGCAGAGCATAAGCTCAAGTGTGACCCGGCTTTTACGCCAGTCGTACAAAAGCGCAGAGTAATGGGGGCGGAACAAGCTAACGCGTGTAGAACCCAAGTCAAGGAACTCCTTGACGCGGGCATCGTACGCGTTAGCAGATATCAAACATGGGTTGCAAATCCCGTCATGGTACCGAAATCTAACAAACAATGGCGCATGTGCATAGATTTCAAAGACTTAAACAAAGCATGCCCCAAAGATTGTTACCCGTTACCCGAAATTGACCTTAAGGTAGATTCGTTAGCACCGTTTCGCCTTAAATGCTTCCTTGATGCGTATAAGGGGTACCATCAAATCCACATGGCCGTTGACGATCAGGACAAAACCGCATTTCGGACGCCCGATGGCACATTTTGTTATCAAATGATGCCATTCGGACTTAAGAATGCCGGGTCCACATACCAACGCCTGATGGACAAAGAGTTTCATGCCCAAATTGGGAGGAACTTGGAAGTCTACATGGATGACTTGGTCATCAAAAGCCCTGAGCCAGAAGCGATGTTGAAAGACATCGAAGAAACTTTCAACACGCTCAGAAAGATAAACATGAAGCTCAATCCGAGCAAGTGTTCCTTCGGGATGGAAGAAGGGAAGTTCTTAGGAGTCATTGTTACTAAAGATGGCTTCAGAGCGAACCCTGAAAAGGTCGAAGCCATTATCAAAATGGAATCACCTACTACCATCAAGCAAGCGCAGACACTGAATGGACGACTAGTCGCACTTAACCGCTTTTTGGAAAACCATGCGGATAGGTCGTTTCCATTCGTGTCAACGTTGAGAAACTGTTTAAAGAATACGCACTTCCGCTGGACACCAGAAGCGGAAGCAGCTTTTCAGGAAATTCGGTCACGCTTGATCGAACTCCCAACGCTCACAGCACCAGAAGCGGGGGAGGAATTAATCCTATACCTTTCCGCCACAGATAGAGCAACCGGGGCAGTCCTGCTAGTAGAGCGGAAAGGCATCCAGATGCCAATCTACTATGTTAGCCGTGTCCTAACAGACGTGGAAACCCGGTACTCTACCCTGGAAAAATTAGTCTTAGCACTTGTACAGGCTTCACGCAGGCTAAGACGATATTTCCAAGGTCACCCAATCACTATTCTCACCAACTTCAAACTTGCAAACGTTCTAGGCAAACCCGAATTGTCAGGACGCCTAGCCAAATGGGTAACAGAATTGGGAGAATACGCGATAAAGTACAAGCCAAGACCAGCCATAAAAGGCCAGCTCTTGGCCGACTTTATTGCAGAAGTCCCCGCTTCGCGGGAGAAAGAGTGCCAGGAGGAGGTTCAACCCTCTCCAGCACAGGACATCGATGATGTCTGGCGACTCTACACTGATGGAGCAACCAACAACGAGGGTTCAGGCGCAGGGTTGAAACTAACCAACCTAGCAGGCCAAGAATACACTTACGCTATTCGACTGGATTTTTCAAGTACGAATAACGAAGCGGAGTATGAAGCATTCTTGGCCGGGCTGAGAATTGCGCGTAAGATGGGAGTGAAAAACTTGGAAGCCCACGTGGATTCCATGTTAGTAGCCAACCAAATAAACGGGACGTACACGGCCGTGAACGACACAATGGCCCTATACCTCGCACAAGCAAAAACCCTTATGCGTGATTTTAACGATTGTAAAGTCATACACGTCAAGCGTAGCGAAAACAAATCTGCGGATGCGTTAAGCAAGCTTGCATCATTAGCCTTCACCCACTTGGGAAAGGACATCTGCATTGAACTCCTTGGAGCACCATCAGTCCCGCACAAGGAAATCTGTGTCATCCAAACCGGCACAGAAACGTGGATGACACCAATAATAAATTACCTTGCGGCGGGTATACTCCCAGAGTCAAAAACACAGGCAAGAAAAATACGCTGTAAAGCACTGAACTATCAACTCATCGATGACATCCTTTACAGACGTAACTTTCTTGGCCCACTCCTAAGATGCGTGGACAACCAAGATGCTGGCTACCTCCTAAGGGAAGTGCACGAGGGCATCTGTGGAGTACACGTAGGTCCACGCGCTGTTGTAGCTAAGCTAAACAACGCGGGATACTTTTGGCCGGGGATGCATACGGATGCGCTGGCATACATCAGAAAGTGTAGGTCTTGCCAACTCTACGCACCCAACACGCATCGCCCGAAGAATGAACTTGTTCCAGTCACCTCTTCATGGCCATTTCAGAAGTGGGCCATCGATGTGACAGGCCCATTTCCCACAGCAGCAGGGAACGTTCAGTTTCTAGTGGTAGCCATCGACTACTTCACCAAGTGGATAGAAGCAAAACCCTTAGCCCAAACAACCGCAAAACATATCAAAAAATTTATTTGGGAATTTATTATTTGTCTTTTTGGACTTCCACAGAATTTGGTGAGCGATAACGGCACCAACTTTGCTGACAAGAAGCTACAGAAGTGGCTGGAAGAACTTCAAACCACCCACACCTTTACCTCAGTGGCGCACCTGCAGGGTAATGATGAGGTGGAAAGAGCAAATAAGAGCATCGTCGACGGCATAAAGAAAAGACTCTTGGAACACAGATCCGGCTGGGTGGACGAAGTTCCACACGTCCTTTGGGCAAACAGAACGCTGAAAAAGGCCAGTACGGGAGAAACCCCGTTCAGCCTCACTTATGGCACTGAAGCCATGGTCCCGGTCGAAATTGGTTTACCCTCACCAAGGGTCTTGATTCAGCCAGAAGACAATGATGCGGAAAGACGGTTAGACCTTATGCTAACCGAAGAACGCAGAGACTTAGCCGCAGCGCGTCAAGAGAACTACAAGCGACAAATGCAAAAGTACTACAACACGCGGGTAAAACTCTGCAACTTCAATGTCGGAGACTACATACTGCGTAACAACGAGGCTTCGAACCAAGAACGCCCAGGAAAGCTGGCCCCGGTCTGGGAAGGGCCATACATTATCAAAGAAGTTTTGGGAAAGGACGTATACCGACTCGAAAGGCTCGATGGCACCCCCATCCCAAGAACATGGAATGGAGCTCAATTACGTAATGTTATATGTAGATCAATTCCAAACTTGTAAAGAAAAGGCCTAGGGCCACTTCTAATGGAAATGATTCTCCTTTATCACATTGTGTTGATAGCCTTACCTTTATACTTATGAACTTTCCACACTTATATGCCGGTATTCACCGCATAAATAAGTGTGAAAAGAAGTAAGTCGTTGCGTGTGGAAGGTGGCAAAACCCGCATAAACACAAAAAACGGCAAAAATTTCTAAGAAAAAGATGAGGAAAACCTTCACGCAGGTCAGTTATAGGTGAAGTTTGGTCATCCCACTAAATGAAAGTGACGGTCCTACCCGCACAATCATGATAGAGGAAACTGAACATCAACCTACTGACAACCGCGCGTCGAAAGGTTAACTTATTTAAAACACTTAGAAAATTTCTAAGAAAAAGATGAGGAAAACCTTCACGCAGGTCAGATATAGGTAAAATCTAGCCATCCTACTAAGTGAAAGTGACGGTCTTACCCGCACAATCACGAAAGAGGAAGCAAAACTTTAACCTATTATCTGCCACGTTGAGAAGTTAACTTATCCAAAGTACTCAAGAAATTGCTAAGTTAAACCAAAATATGCGTGAAACAAAACATATAAGGTTTACAAGGCAAGGCATTAACAAATAATATATATTCCATCAAAATTCAAATATTACAAGAATTGCTGGGCACATACCCGCATACAAAAACATAAATCTATTCTAACAGTGGGAAGGGATCTAAAGTAGAGGTGCACAAATCGGTTTTTTTAAAAAAACCGGTTCGGTTATTAACCGGACCGGTTTTTTTCGTCCTGGAAAAAAACCGGTTCGGTTAATAACCGGACCGGTTAATAACCGGTTTTTGTGCGTGAAAACCATAACCGGTCAAACCGGTTACGACCGGTTTGGGAACCGGTTAGAACCGGTTAATAAACCGGTTTTTTTATAGACCGGTTTTTTAATAACCGGTCTAACCGGTTAACCGGTTTTTTTTTTTTTTTTTAAATAACCATTATTTTTTCACAGTATAAACAAACCGGTAACTACAAGCATTAAATCGTTATCGCATATTCGTAACTCAAAAATACATAACTTTCATTTATAGCTTTTACATTAAAAATACAAACATTAAATCGTTATCGCATATTCGTAACTCAAAAATACAAACATTAAAGAATGCTTAGACACGATTACATTAACAACTTGCTGTTTCTTACTCATTATTTTCATCGCTACCCGATCCCGAGCTATTCCTTAGGTAATCGTCGTACGCGGCTTCTTCATCGGTCAATGGTTGAGTGTGTCCTTGATTGACCTCGTCTTCATACAAGCCCGCCTCATAGTCCATTTCCCCCTCGAGTGAGCGTTGATGTTGTGCCCTATCTAAAGCGTCCAAGTAATCCTTGTAGCAAATAGACATCTCTACAGCTGGTGGAGTCAGTCGAGTCCTCCTAATCGATATAACCCTGCCAGAAACAGAAAAAGCAGACTCCGAAGCTACCGTGGAAGCTTGGACCGTTAGTAAATCTTTGGCCATGGCGGCGAGGATCGGAAACTCATCCTCCTTACCTCTCCACCAAGCCAGCAAATCAAGACTTCTAAATTCATCCGGAGTCATGTGTTTCACAAAGTTGGTACCACCATACCTTCCAAGTTCACTGCTTGGGGTGTTTACCTTTTGACGTTTACCGGCGTCTTCCCAAATCATGTAGTACATCCCCATTTCAAGGTCGGTTTGGGATTGGGATTGGGCAACAGCTCTTAACGAGTCATGAATTTGGGAAGACGACCCGTATTTTGTAAGGTAAACATCATACATGTTAGACAAGGTGGTGTTGAAAGCATTCTTTAAAGTTTGGTTATAATAGGGGTTTTGATCGTCGTTTAACTCTAGCTCATCACAAATTTTTTCTATTAAAGCTTCAACACCACCAACATTTATGCAAGGGTTTAACGCAGCAGCACATGTCAAAACAGCGGGTAGTTGTTGAAAATATTTTCTAAATTTTTCTTTCATTTTTACACCCATATCAAAATAAGGTGCACCCCTACAATGAAGTTCACCCAACTTTGTGCACATGACAGCAATTTTTGGTAAAGCAATGGGGCTTGTTGGATAGTAAACCCCGGATAAACTTGTTGTGCAAGATTTAAAAATTTGAAGTACCTCCGTAACGATCTCAATCAATAACCAGTTTCTAGGATCGTACGGTGCACATTTACCCCTACTTGACATTATTTGATGAAACGCAACTAGTGATTCTTTTTGTTGGATGGCTTTCTCAAACATATCACAAGTCGAGTTCCATCTTGTTGGACAATCCCAATTGGGCCCCAACCATTGACAATTAGCTTCATCACAAAATTTTTTGTATCTTGAAAATGTTTTATTGTTGCTAAAAACATCTCGTAACATTCTTTTAAAATTGTTTCTTTGCGTTTCGATCACGTTTAACCCATCTTGCACGGCCAAGTTGATAATATGTGCAATGCATCGGCTATGAAAAAACGCTCCATCACAAATAGGTTTATACTTTAATTTTAAATGGCCAACCGCGGCCGTATTGTTGGACGCGTTATCAAACGAAATTGAAAAGATTTTATCTTCAATCTTGTATTGTCGAATGACTTTATCCAAGAGTTTAAAAATATTTCTGCCCGTGTGCGGGTAATCAAACAATTGAAACGCAACGGTTCGTTTCATCATTTGCCATGACCCGGGGTCAACCCAATGAGCCGTCACACAAATGTATGAGTCGGGCGAACCATTAGGTACCGACCACACATCCGTTGTTAAGTTTACACCAGTTTGTAAGTTTGAAAAGTATGAAATTAGTTCGGATTTAGCGTTTTTCCAAGCTTTAAGACAATCTCTTCTAAGGGTCGAACGACTTACGTGTTGGTAGCGTGGTTGAACATACTTTTGCATCATCGACGTGAATTGAGGGTTGTCGAAGTGGTTGAAAGGAAGTGTATTTTGAATCACAAAGTTTGAAAACTGGTGACGTACCTCTTCAAGGTCGTACGTAAACACCGTTCCTTGATTCGTCATCTCCGGCTGCGAACTACTTCCCGATTCGTCCTTCAAGGCCTTGCAAAAGGGCCTTTGTACATGCGCTCTTAAAGTGGAGTTTGCATCTTTGCCATAAAACTTCAAACAATGTTTGCATCGAGCTTTTTGGGTACCGTTAGACATTTCGCATAGGTCGAAATGTTGCCAAACATCTTGGTTTCGTTTCGTGGGGATGACCCGAACGACCGTTTCTCCCGTGTTCGAGGCACCCATGTTGACGGATGAAGCAGCACTTTGGGAGGCCATGATAATCGACTACGAAATAAGAGCGTATGGAGTGGTAATGTGGTATAATTGAGCGTGAGATAACAAAATAATCGCGTATGTAATAAACGTTTAGAGCGTTTGGAGTTGTATAATCGAGTGTGATCTAACCAATACCCAACCTAAGCTATATATAGATGTTTGTGGGGGTAAAATGGGAAAAAAAAAAAAAAAAACGGTCAAAAATAACCAAAAACGGCTATATGGCCGTTACTCAACGTTCAAAAACCGGTTTTAAACCGGTTAACCGGTTTTTTTATAACGGTCAAAAACCGGTTTATAAAAAAACCGGTTAACCGGTTTTCCTAATAACCGGTTATTAAAAAAACCGGTTTTTAATAAACCGGTTATTAAAAAAAACCGGTTTTTTTTAAAATCGGTTAAAAAACCGGTTTAGGATCCAAATTGTGTAACCGATATACAAACCGCCGGTTTGTAAACCGGTCAAACCGGTTTACAAAAAACCGGTTTTTTTAAAAACCGGTTTCCGGTTTAAACCGGCAAACCGGTTCGCCGACCGGTTTTTTTGACCACCTCTAATCTAAAGGTTCAAACTTGAGGACCACTCCCTCCAAACCCACTTGAACCCGCACCATCAGTTGGCTGTGGCGGTTCAAGGAAAGTCTTGAGAATAGTTAGTCCATCATCAGCAGCAGCAATTCCGTTCACCTTCTCCATCACCAGATGCGGGAAGGCAGCATACTGGTTCACTGCTTGGTCGTAAGCAGCTTCAGTGTCCACGTCATAAAGAGGGAAGTTGGAAGGCGGGATGCCCTTCTCAACAAACCCCAGACCAAGCAGGAAACCAGCCTTTTCCCCATCATCATGGGAAGCGTTGAGGGCTGTGCTCATGGCATCGTCATAAGATGTGTTTGTGAAGACCCGATGCACAACCTACAAAAAATATATATGTATCAAAAACTTTTCTAAGTATAGAGAAAAGCGTAAAGATATTATGAAGCTACACATACCTGCGACAACGCTTCTCGTAGAAGCCATTCCTTGGTGATCTGAGCTTCCTGGAGGGCAGCTTGAGATTCCTGGAGGGCAGCTTGAGCTTGGTCACGGGCGCGTTCGGCTTCATTTTGGTTAAGGTTGGCAAGCAACACTTCTTTAGCTGCAGCCTCTTCAACGCCCTTCAGCTTACGCTCAGTGTGGTCAAGCATACCCCTCTGGTCCAAGATCTCTTGGAGCTTTTTGGCGTCTTCCATGGCCAAGGCATCATGAGCCTGCTGGAGCCTCTCTAGTTTGGCTTTGAGCTCCTCATTCTCGGCGCGCAGAGGCTCAGCAATGGCTTCAGCTTTGGTGGCCCTCTCGGTCGCGTTCCGCGCAGTTTCCTTAGCCAACCTAAGCTGTTCGTTAACAGCCTGGGTAGCCTTGGAACGGGCCTCGAGCCGGGCCTGAACTTCAACCTCGAGGGCCTTGAAGGCCTTTTCCTTCTCCGCAGCAATGGCGGAAAGTCTCCTATTCTCCTCCCGAATAGCCCGCGCCTGAGCCATTTCTTGGATACGCGCCGCCTTTAACTTGTCGTTTTCACGACAAAGCAACTCGACGCGCGGCTGCATCCGGGCAAGGAGAATCCGAAGCTCATTCGTTAGCCTACCCTCCTGGTAGCTAGACAGGGCTTCCCCCAACGCGCCACTTGGGACTGCGTGACGCGCCCACTCGACGCAGTCCACAGCCGTCCGAAGGGTTGTTCCCCGGCGGATGTTCCACCGTGGAACATACACCTCATTGGAATCCGACACTGCAAAAACAAAAAGCAGTTAGAAAAAGATGATAAAAAAAGGCCAAAATAACCCTACGCACCTGTAGGGTCGACAACAGGCCGGTAGCCGCCAAACCCATCACCCGAACCTAAGGGATATCCATCCAAGAGGTCAGGCAGATGGGAAGGAGGCAGAGATTGGCTAGAAGCCCCAACCCTGAACGCACCTGAGGGACCGGCCGTAGTCGCCGGCGCTGGAGGAGACATTTTAGAGGCCCCTGCAGTAGAAACCAACGGAGGTGAACTCACTGGGAGTGAACTCACAACCGTGGTCGTAGCTGCGGAAGAACCCGCAGGATAAACCAACGCCGGCTCAGTGAAGGATTCCGTGAATATGGCACTGACAGCCGGCGGAGATGATGTTACAGTTGGAACAGTTGCCTCAACGGGATGAGCAACTGAACCAATGCTGCAAACAGGCGCAGCCGCCTGGGTCATCGCCTCGGGTAGGTTGACCAAACCTACCGTCATGGGTCCAGAGACGCTCCTTCCCGCTCCACTCGGGAATGCGGTTGCATCCACGCCTGCACGAAGACAAGATATATAAGTATGATGGCGGAAAGATATGCAATTAAGCTGAGTATAATTTATACTTACGAGTTTTCTTGAGGTTGAAGGTTCTGACCGGCGGGGACGAACCCGATGGAGCCGGCCTCTTCACGCCGGTCACCGTCGCCGTACTGGGCTGCCCGGAGGTGACAGCTGTCTCAACCTCCGGAACAGTGGTCTCACCACCACCAGGGTTCCCCGCCGCCTCCTTGCTTTCAGCCTCGGAGTCAGACTGATTTCCTAGGTCGACGACGGAGGTAACCTTCGCCTTGCCCTTCGCGCCAGCAGCCTTCTTCTTCCTCACGAAGAAAGGACCATCTGCGGATTCCTCATCAGAAGATGACAAAATTAGAGGAATTCCAGCAGAGGTTTGAGCATGGAGAGGGCGAGGGTTAAAGAGTCCCTTACCTGGCCGCGTGGCGCACAAAATCTCGTGGCCCGGCGGGTAGACCTCCACAAACCGATCCGCCGTTTGCTCCAGGATGGGCAACTCGTTCTCGTCAAGATCACGAGTACCCAACCGAGCGGGACCACCGCTCTCCCGCGGCTGCAGAAGAGACTGCAAGTTGTTTCCCTCTGAAAATAAAAAGACAGAAATGGTTAACAAAAACCCTAAATTAGCAAATAATATGAAGCATACCATAAGGGATAGAGTTCAAACCGTATTCAAGGACGATGGGAATCTGTGGCGCCTCTGCCCCAACATCTTTCCACACCCGGCTCATACCGAGCACCACCATCCCAGACTCCGCAAAGCGGTAAACCGGAGTCTGGATCCGGGAGATCTTGGTAAACCATTCCGCCTCCTGGTAGTTGGAGGCGTGAAGTTGGGGAGTGCTCTCCCGTTCTTGAATGTCATCGCAATAGGGACGATACGGGCAGAGATATAGAAAAACTCCCGCTTCCAAGACCGAAGACTGCGCTCGGTAGCACAGATCTTCAAACCCTTGATCCGAGTGACCAAGGTATACCAGCCCTGGATGCACCTCTAGGAGTAGAAGGTCATCAGGCGGTCGACGCGGGGCTCAACACCCAGAATATGGCACACCCATTCAAAGTGGCGAACCTTAGCGATCGCCATCGGGTGCACCTCCGTCAAATGTACACCGTGTCTCTCCAGAACACGGTATACGAACTTTGTTAATGGGAATCTAGATTCCCATATATGAAGAATGAGGCATAAACGCCTATCTTGCCCTTGGGGGCATCGTACACCGTCTGGTGAGGCTCAGGAAACTCAGGCTCGAAAGGCTCGAGCATGAACTTCCTGACGATGTACTGGTACAGGTCGATGGTAAGAGCACACTGGCAGTCGCCAGCAGTACTCTTATCGTCCTTATCAGACGCGGACATCGGATTCTTGGTGTACACGTCAGACTCCTCGGCAGTAGCCTCAGGATCATGAATGGAAGACATGTTTTGGATGTAAAGAAGAACGATTTCAGGATAATGCTCGACGGAAAAGTTAGAGTATTCGCCGGAAATCGTTTAAAGGAAGAAGAGTGAAGTGAAGGTGTGGATTAAGATGCACCCTCTCCCCCTTTATATACTCATCGCAATGAATGCGATGAATTTAATGCGGAGGAGAGAGAAAGCGCAGGAGCAATGAAACTATGACACGTGGAAAGAGCAAGCTGGCAACAGCTGTTGAAAGGACGCGTGCCGTAAAATTCGCACCCACGCGCTCGAAAACTCACGCCCACGCGCCTGAAAAAGCGTCTGGAATGACAATATACCGTCACGTCGCCATAACTTCCTGCACGTCCTGAAACTGTAAGAAGAAACCGTCGGACGACGCCAACGTCCCTTCAACAGTTTGGACTGTTCTTATCCTTTCACCAACTCTTCGAATTTCAAAAATATTCAAAAAGATTTAAAGATTCAAAAATAAGAGGGAATATACCCCCTTAACTTGGAAAACGAGAAACCATAAGACGAGTGCGGGTACAGTGTCAAGGCGAAACCCTTCACATACTTAGCACTTGCAGGGAATCAAAGCTAACAAGATACCTTGGGAAACAAGAAACCGTAAGACAAGTGCGGGTACAGTGTCAAGGCGAAACCCTTCACATACTTAGCACCTGCAGGGAATTGAAGCCAAGAAGGATCTTATGGACCATGCTTGCGGAAAGGGAAATAACACCTCCGCATGACGGGAACGTTGAGAATTAGATTGTTTGAAGCTTCAAGATGGAATTGGTAGTTTAACATAACTGATCACTATGTCCAAAACTACCAAAACCTCGTGAAGAATCTATGCAAGTGAAACTCAACGCTCCCGACGTGCGAAAGGGTTAAACACCTACCCGCATCATAACCAATGATCAGGCAGAAAAGTCGGGAATTTCTGCACGTGACATTAGGCAAACCGCGGGAAGAATCCCCACGGAAAACCTTAAAACTAAAAACCCTTTTCAAAACCCTTTGCTTAAGTCCAAAAGTTCACCTCACTTATTAACAATTCATGAGAAGAACATTGGACTGGGGGGACTTGAAGAGGTAGGTCCCAGCAGAGCCCAGTTGGACCCGCAAGACTCACCTTGAAGAGGGACGTCTGCGCAAAGACCAACTGGTTCCGCAAGACCCACCATGCTCAGAGAGATGAAGACCTTACGCGCAGTACGCCAGCTGTTCCCGCAGGAAAAGCCTCCCAATGGTGAAGTACCCCGCCTGTTCCCGCAGCTGCGGATACAAGCCATCAGGGAAGGCTACCCGCACTAATAGCAAGGCTACACGCACAAGACACTAACTCTCAATAATTCAGTAATGTCACCTGAAGAAGGAATGAGCAAGGCGGGAATACTCCCGCCCAAATGAGCCAGTCCGTACGCTTCTGGAAGATCTTTTGTACTATACCTGCCAAGGTATGGACAAAATAGACAAGATCTGACCAAAGCAGCCCATGAACCAATCACAGGGTGACAGCTCACCGACAACAGTACGAGGAGGAGCACGCTCTAGTACAAAATGTCACTATCAGCCGCTGCCTACTCACCAACCCTCATCGTGGCACGTACATAGCCTGCAGTTGGTGGAAAAAGAATAGTACACAGCCGGCCATGTCACTATCAGCCGCTGCCTACCCACCAACCACCAGCACGGCACGTGTGTAGCCTGCAGTTGGTGGAAAAGGAATAGTACACAGCCGGCCATGTCACTATCAGCCGCTGCCTACCCACCAACCGCCAGCACGGCACGTGCGTAGCCCACAGTTGGTAGAAAAGGAATATTATACAGCTGGCTGTACCTGCTTGGAAACTTACCTTCGGCTATAAATACTCCAACACCTTGGAACGGTATCATCATCTTATCTTCTCTAGCTATTTCTCTTAATATACACTTATATTCAGAGCAATCTAGTCTGATTCTCACGCCGGAGGGTGGTCACAAGGAGGAACCCCCCCCTTCTCAGTGACGAGCTCACGGTGTCTGTTTTGCAGGTCAAGAAGAATAACCATCTTTGCCGGACCTAACCCTCGTGGGAAACATCTACTTAACCCCCAGATTATCCGTAATCTGCCCGGGGTCACTTAGTGTTTCTTCACAAATATACACCCAAAAGTAAAAAAATATCTATAATAATGCATTTAAACTATAAAACTTGATTCTCATTTCTCTTTTATATATAATATAAAATCTTAGCATATAATACTCATTCTGTGTTAAGTTATGGCATAAAACTCACTCAAAAACTATTAAGCATAAAACTACGTGGGTCAACTCAGACCCGACCTGTTTAGATCAAACATGTCTGTGGGTTCGATCTGAAACTGACCCGAACCAGTTTATTCGTATGGAGTGTCAATTATGTCATAATCTAGTATATGATAAGTTTGTTCTCAACTAAACTCGCCAAAAGCTTCTGTAATTTGCAGAGTTTCAATGCCACCTTGACAAATTCATAAGCAAACAGTTAATCCTCTTTAAACAGTTCTTATTTTTGTTTTAAAGATATCTACTTAGTTTATATCAAGCTTTCACCTCCTAGAAGTTCATCTAGTGCTTGACTTCCGGTAGTGATACGGACAACAGCCTTTCTCTGTAACTAGGGCTGTTCATGAGTCGAGCCTAACCGAGCAAAGGCTTGCTCGTTGTTTGGCTCGTTTACAACCGAACTGAACGGCTGAAATTCGAACCGAGCGAAAAACAAAACGAGCCAAAATCGAATCGAGCATTTGTCGATCGAACATTGAGCGATTTCGAGCATTTTTTATTTCTTTTTCACTTTAAAATTTTCAATAAAAAACAAGTTTGAAGGCTATAAATAATATATTTTGTAAACAAATTAGCAGTTTTTAGACAAAGCGTATAATAGGTTGTAATTTTTTAGGAGAAACAAGTTTAAAGTGAGATATAATAAAAATGTAAACAAATTTTTAGTATCTAAAAACTTGAATCGAATTAATAAAACTATAAAATTACGGAATAGGAAAAATTTAAAAGTGTTTAAAAAGTTATATACTTATATTTTATATGTGCTGTCTGTATATTTATATATTTGCTCATATATAATTATATATAAAATAAATTAAAAATATTCGAGCCGAACGGAACCGAGTAGACCTTTGCTCGTTGCTTGGCTCGTTTACAAACCAAACTGAGCAGAGCGGCTCGTTTACAACTGGGCCAAAAAACGAGCGAGCATTTTCCTAGCATTTTCCGAGCGAACGACGAGCGAGTGAGTTCGAGCGGCGACTGGTTTGGACTCTGTAGCAAAGGATGATCGAACATCAATTCATTTCTAAGCTAATCACTTGGAAGCATTTTGAAACTGGAAATGAAACAAATGAGCATCTTACTCTGAGTAGAGCATCACTTCCAGTGATATAGCCAAAGTTATGAGTCATAAAACCAGAAAAACATAACACTTATATCCTATATAAGATCTGATAAACCAGAATTTGTAAACTGTCAACAGATTACTAACCACTATTTTCTCAGCAGCTTCACAGATTTTATCAACTTTAGCCTCAGACAAGCCTTTTATACCAGTCAAGTTCTGTAATATAAATTCACTTTAGCCAAATGCTACCAAACAATCAATAATAACTTAACAATCCAAAAAGTGTATTAGGGGCATTTTGGTAATTGTATAAGCCCATTCGTATGTAATGTAAGGCACATTCGTTTATCATAACGTTGTCATCACATGAACTAGATCCATATGGCTCAATTGATTTCTCATAGGTCACACTACACACAGAGCATTCGACCTAATTCTAGCTCCTAACCAAGATGGAACTGGACGGTAATATGAATGAAAGGTTAGTGAGCAATAACCGAACCGTTAACCGAAACAAAAACTGAAAACCGACAAAACCGAACCATTCATATTTTCATATATTTCTAGCTTTTACACCTCCATATCATTAATTTCTAAGCAAAAATTATAGTCTAAGTTTGGTTTTGGTTATTAACCGAACCGATACAAACTAACCGAAAACCGATTGTTTAATAACTAGGTTAACCGATGACTTCCATTTCGGTTGAGCCTAATAACCGAAACTAACTGTACCGTGCACATCCCTAGATGACTCAGTTACAAAATCAAATCATATGGATCAAATATGAATAAAATTATAGAAACTTAAAATGTCTCTAAACATTGCCAGATCCTTGCATCATTTGCACGCAAACGCACACGCAGATACAAGTTAACTAGCAAATCGAACCTCCACAAGTTGGATACCCTAAATTTAATCATATTCATAACGATTTCGATGCGTAATACAACAAAATGACATTGTAATAAGGATAACACGTTAGTTCAAGTAACAAACAGCAACGAAATGAATGCTCGATGCCTCGATTCCACACTACACACAAAACATTTGACCTAATTCTAGCTCCTAATCATGATGACTTACATACATAATCAAATCATCTGGATCAAATGTGAATAAAATTATAGAAACTTAAATGCTTTAAACATTATCAGATACCCAGATCCTTGCATAATTTACACACACACGCACGCGCGTTCACACGCAGAATTCAGTAGAACACTTGACATTGTAATGAGGCTAACGCGTTAGGCCAAGCAACAAACAGCAACAACATGAACTTACAACTCGCGAAGCACAAGTTCTATTCCATAAACTAGAACATATTCATAACGAATTCAACTTATAATACAGCAATTAGCATCGTAATGAGAATAACACATTAATTTAAGCAACAACATGAACGTACAACTCACGAAGCACAAGTTCTATTCCATAAATTTAAACATATTCATAACGATTTCAACTTATAATGCATCAATTAGCATCGTAATGAGAATAACGATTTACTTATAATACAGCAATTAGCATGCAATTTGATCAAATTCATAACGATTTTGATTCTCTATAGCTCAATTAATTCAAGTAACGAACAGCACAATAATATGAATAAACTAGAGGATCAAGAGTTGAAATAAAGGGGTAACGCTCAAAATTTTTTTTTTTCATATTTCATACAATGCTAATGAAACAAATATAAATAAGCAATATGCTTTTTCTTGTTTAGTACTATACTCCAACCAATCATATTTATCAAACCATTTGACACTAAAACGTCGTCGGCCACTAGAATATTTTGTCCATTTATAGTCATGACCTCGTATTTGAAAAGCTTTTTAACAATATATGCTCTTCTTGTATCATCTATTTGATTAGGATGATAACTAGCAATAGGTTGGTTGTCTATCAGCAGGATCCGAAGGAAGATAATTCAAATTGATTTTTGAACGTGTTGAAGGACTTTAAGCCGAAAGAATATTTGAACCTGGACCGATATCTTTATTTTCTTGTATTTATCAACCATATTTGAACTTGAAGTTGGAATATTTAAACTTGGTGGTTTTCTTTTATTTGACATTTAAAAGGGTTGCTAATAAGAGTTGAATGCTTATCGTCAAAGTTCCATAAACAAAATTTGAACCAAAAACCTAATATCAATTAAACTAAAAGCTAAACCCCTAAATACAAGAAATCTTACCGGAAAGGATTACCTGTGTTCACAATATGTCAATATCCAATATACTGTCTTTTTTTTTATTGTCAACTTAAAAGGATTATTTGGGTTGGGTTTTTTGGTTTTGACTTTATAATTTAAGTGGGCTTTTGTTAGGTTTAAGTATTAAATTGGTTGGACTTAAAATACATAGGGGTAATGTTATAACTTTTTTTAAACGAAACACGAAAACCGACCAAAAATATTTTTTTTACACTACCAGCAAAACGTTGAGGGGTAGAGGCTACCCCTCCTCCTAAGCTATGTCCGCCAATATGAACATGTTCACAACGATTTCGATTCGTAATGTACAACAGCAACAATACGAACGCACAACTCACGAAGCACAAGTTCGATTCCAGATATTTAAACATATTCATAACGATTTCGATTATCTATAGCGCAATTAACATCGTAACGAAGTTATGAAGATAACACGTTAATTTAATTATTTAAGCAACAAACAGTAATAATAGACATGCGTATTATTACGTAATGTGCTAACGCTTATCAATAGCTTCAAACAGATCTTCATCTTCAGCGATATCGTCACGTTCAATTAGCTGCAAGTGACTCGGTTCTTCTGATCTAGAACAGCAAAAGCACGTAAGCGAAACCGTTGGATGAGATAATAAGTTGTATGAAGAGATTAGAGAGTTGTTACTTGTATGCTAGCATTTTTGAATTGAGATTGATTCAAACTAGAGAGTGTGTCATTGAGTGAGTGAGTGGGAGGGAAAGTTGGTTTTGTGAGTTTGAAATTGTGAAAACGGGAAGCGGTGACGTTGATAGCCGAAAGACAAAGGATACATGCATCAATCGGCTAGTGTTCTGACGGCTTAGTGGTATATTGCTACTAGAGTCGGGTCTTATTCGAAGCAACATCTTTGTTTCTAAAAGGTAGAGGTAAGGTTGTCTACATCCAAGGTCAGGGTCAGCTTAGCGTGTTCGGAGGCCTAAAATTAACTAAAATATCAAGGCTTTTTTTTTCTTCCTTTTTTTATGTCTATAGAGAGTATCATGAATTATGGATTATGGATTATGGAGGATAGCAGTGATAATGGGTACGTGGCTTCTCCTTAACTTGTGGCCCATCACCGAGTTATTAATTCTAAAAAAAAAGAACTCACTTTCAAAAACCTGTAATATAAACTTATATTTCAGATTGAGGCCCTATAATACTGGAGGTCTAAAGTCTTTGCCTTATTTGGCTTATACATGAGGCGGCCTTGTCTGCATCTTACCCTCCTCACACATAGCTTTGCTATTGATGTGATTTACTGAGTACGATGATGATGATAATGATGATGATGATGATGTTTGAGAGGGTGGGGCGGGGGTGTAAACTTATTACGCTTGAGGTTGCAAGCAATCCAAGCTGCTCGTGAGCTTCTCGAGATCGGCTCGTGAAAGGTGTTCGGGTTAGAACAGATGTAAGCAAAATGGGTTCGTGTCATTTAAAAAAGCTATCAATTTTTGTTCGGTCAAACAAGTTATATGGAAAATGGGTTAGGGTAGCATAAAAGAAGTATCAACCTATGGTTTTTTTACTTGAAAAGGTCATTTTGGGATACCAAGGTAATAGACAAACAAAATCAGATTCAACTACTTTTTATTTACACTGGACTATCCAGACTAGGACGTGTATAAAACTAGTTATCCGTAGCTGATAGATAACCTGAGTTCTGTGGTGAAAACATGTAAGGCTTTGGAGGGATTTCCAATAACTCTGTACCACCTTCTAACATTTCTAACACCTTGGTGATTGCTGGACGGTTTGAGGGATTAGTTTGTATGCACCACAAACCCGCAATAATCATCTTCCTTGCTAATTCATTCTCTTCATCACTCACAATACCATGTAGTCCAAGTTGTTCTTCTGATTCAACTTTCTTATATATCCAATAAGGAAAGTATATTTCACTTGTATTATCAACTTCAATCTCAACATTTCTCCTCCCTCCAACCATTTCTAGGATCATCATTCCATAACTATAAACATCTGATTTATGGGACACCGGACCAAAGTTCCTAGAATAAATTTCAGGAGCAATATACCCCGGTGTACCTCTCACATGAGACATGGATATCATGCTTCTCTTTTCAGGGGATAGCTTAGCAAGCCCAAAATCTGATATCTTAGGACAAAAATCTTGATCTAAAAGAATATTATGGGGCTTTATGTCAAAGTGTAAGATTCGTGTGTTACAACCCCTGTGCAAGTATTCTAAACCTCTAGCAATCCCGATGGCAATCTCGTGCAACTTTTCCCACCCAGGTTGACTAATACTTGAAGACCCACGACCGTATATGAACTTTTCAAGGGATCCATTAGGCATAAACTCATAGATCAAAGCACTTTGACGACCCTCTAAACAAAATCCCACAAGATTAACAATATTAACATGGGAAGTCCTACTCACACTAGCAACTTCATTGATGAAATCATCACCATTACCCTTTGATTCACTTAAAAGCTTCACTGCCACTAAATTTCCATTGCTTAATGATCCTTTGTACACAGATCCAAAGCCACCCTGGCCTAATTTAATTTCAAAGGAGTTTGTAATATTTTGGATTTGTGAATATGAGTACCTTTTTAGCGCCAGGAATTCATTGTTATTTAAGAAAATTTCAGCCTTGACATTGTGCTTCGCTTTTTTTCTCCGCGTAAATTTCCATAGTAAGCCAAGTAAAACTACCCCCAAAAGAAGGGCCATTATTACAAGGATGAACTTATGATGAAAGCTATTATTATGTTTCTTCACCATAATTTGACTTTCACAAAGTTTCAATCCTGTAACATTTCCACACAAACCCGGATTGCCTTGGAATACTTGTATGGGCGAATTAACGAAGATAGGGACCGGACCTACTAGTTCATTGTAAGAGAAATCAAGTGTGGTGAGTTGACTCAATCTACCAATTTTAGACGGGATTTTCCCACTGAGCTTATTATTACTAAGATTCAAGTAAAACAAGTTTTCACACTCACCAATGTTGCTTGATATCGGCCCGTTCAATACGTTTCTGGATAGATCGAGAGCAAGGAGATTATGAAGCGACCCGAGCTCTGGAGGTATAACACCTGAAAGGTTGTTTTCTTGCAAGGATAAATGCAACATACCTTTCACCTTCCCAAGTTCGCTTGGAATCTTACAAGCTAAATGATTTGAAGAGAGATTAAGATGTTTTATTCAAGTTAAACTTCCAAACTCTGGTGGTATGCAACCAATGATGTTGTTATATGCCATCATTAAGGCTGTCAAATTCCTGCATTTACTCCAGTTTTGAGACAACTGCCCACTTAAATTGTTTTGACTCACGTCAAGTAGTTTTAAACTTGGATACACTCCAAAACTGTCTGATATGTCTCCGGTAAATTGGTTAAAGTCAAAATGACCTCTTATTAAGCTGGAGCACTTCTTTACGCCTACTGGTATAGGACCCCTGAGTCGATTACGACTTACTGATAAATACTGAAGCATTCCTCCTTGGCACAAATCTTCTGGCAAATGTCCAGACAACTGATTATTATCAATTTCTAGCTCAAGCATGTATTGACTTGCCAGTACTCCTAGTGGAATATGACCAGATAATTTGTTATCACGAAGATACAAATACCGTAGGTTTCTCAGGTTTTTTAGTGATGATGGAATAGAACCATTGAGTTGGTTTTCGCTTAGCGCCAGCTGAGTGAGAGAATTCAAATTCCCTAGTTCAGCGGGAATTGGTCCCGAGAGTTGGTTTTGGTACAAGTGTAGGATATCTAAAGACTCCAAATTACCCAACGATGAAGAAATTGGTCCAGTTAGATGGTTTGAAAAGAGGCTGAGGCTCTCAAGTGAGACCAGACTCCCGAGTTCTTCTGGGATCGAACCATTCAATTTGTTTCGGAAAAGGTACAAAACAGTAAACCGCTTTAGATTCCCAATGGTAGGTGGGATAGGACCATTCAGCGAATTATTACTAATATACACTTCCACAAGATTGACAAGATGTCCAAACTCATGTTGAATGTGACCAGAAAGCATGTTATCATCAAGATATAAGAAACTCAAATTTCTTAAGTTGCCCAATGTTGAAGGTAGATCTCCTTCAAGAGAATTATCATACAAGGCAAGCTCGTAGAGAGAGATAAGTTGACCAATCTCTTGTGGTATTGACCCGTTTAATTCATTTTCAAAAAGATGGAGGGTCTGAAGATTGGGCAGCATCCCTATTTCCGGTGGGATTGCCCCCGAAAACTTATTTCCTGAAAGATCAAGATAAACAAGTTTGGACAGGAGATGGATTTGTGCGGGTATTGGACCAAAAAAGTGGTTTACACTAAGCTCAAAACGAGAAAGATTGTGGAGTAATGAGAACGGGAACTGGTCAAGAGTACCGTTTAATTCATGTGATGTGAGGTTCAACTTGTGAATGGTCCAATCATCGTTGCAAGCGACACCAAACCACGAAGTGCATGGAGTGGAACCGATCCAAGACGAATATAGTGGGGAGTTGTTTGGAATTTGAAGGCTAGCTTTCCAATTAAGAAGAGCATTGGCTTCTTCCAAAGATGCATAGGCAAAATACGTTGTGGATGATAATGAAATAATTAGTAGAGCTAAAGAAGGAAGTAACAAATTTAAACAAGACATTCTTTTGTTTTTTATATTTTAAAAAATGATGGATTGTGTGTTCTCATTTATAGCACTTGATAGGCCAACCTTTTCTAATAGGCCTTTTGGATATGAGAAACATGTATTGAATTTGGGCCATAATTAATTAGGAGTGTGTTTTACTTTGAGAGAAGTACATATTTGTCTTTTAGGCTTTTAACAAACAAATCTCATGACGTACTCCACACTTTCTTTGTAGTGATGCTGATGTCTAACGTTGACTCAAGTCAATACGAAGAATAAATCTAACAACTATATTAAAGCCACACATAGTTTGTAACAATTTCCAAAATTATAATTTACACCTAATAAGCTATTTGATTTTAATCTACCTATTTATACTATTAAAACAAAATGATTCTTCCATAAGGTATGTTATTATGAATTCATAAGATAAAATTACTACTAAAAAACTAGCCTAAAACAACCTTTATTTTACAAAAAAAACTGCATTAGGTGAAGTTGCATTAGACCTAATGCAACCTTTTTGTTAGATAACGCAACTATTTTTTCAAATGCAATATTTTAAAAAGGTTGCATTTGAAAGAAACGGTTGCATTATCTGATAAAAATGTTGCATTAGATCTAATGCAACTTCACCTAATGCAGTTTTTTTTTGTAAAATAAAGGTTGCCTTAGGCCAATTTTTTTTTGTAATGAAATATGTTGTAGAGTTTGGTTCAAATAAAAAGTTTGATTTTTCTAAAAAGGCTAGGAAGGAGGGTATTTTTGTCTAACACTTTTATATCAAAACTTACTTTAATCTCAAAACCCACTTGCATGAATTTCAAAAACCCACTTACATCTTCACTCATCTCCTACAACCACCACCACTCCACCGCCCACCGCCACCACAACCGTCACCCACCGCCACCACCTCGCCAGAAAAGTCTATGGAAATTTCACCGGAAAAGTTGTCGGAAAGTCACCGGAAAACAATCCCCGAGAAATTTCACCGGAAAAATCGTCGAAAAATTCAGCGAAAAGTCGCCGAAAAAAAGTCACCGAAAAACGGCCGCCGAAAAAAACACAATGGAAAACACCATGAAAAACACAATTTAAAAAACACAATGGAAAAAAACACTATGAAAAAAAACACTATGATAAAAGCACAATAAAAAACACAATTGTATGACAAAATGTAAAAAACACTATGAAAAAAAAAAAACAAAATGAAAAATACTATTGTATAACACAATTTTGTAAAACACAATTTGTAAAAAAATCCACTATTTTTTTTTAATTTTTATATAACAATATGGTACTCATATAAAAGATAAAAAGACACCCGTTATTATGGTAAATTTGTTTTTCAATAAAAACTTTGTAAAAAAAAGTTATTGACGTTTTAAAATAATGGGGGAATTTGGCATGTGCATTGCATGTGGAGAGAAAACCAACAAATGTGTTATTTCTTTTATACTATTTCCCTTATGTTCACACTTGATTTCTTCCTAAACTAATCTCAACCTTTCATGTTCAAAATCAATGGACAAGATTATTTCTTATAATTCCTACAAAAACTATAGTTCCTATTATAACCTAACCCATATGTTGTATTAAACATATTTTTAGACATATAAATATATTTTAATATGTTTTTGAGACGGCAAGGTATGTTATTACGTATATTATTAAATTTAACTTTTTTGTTGTATTTTTTTAACCACTCGTGTATTACACGGGCTATATCCTAGTATCAGAATATTATAGATCTCCTAGACTTCTTCTATGTTTTGTAATGTCTAGATATTAAATCAGTCATAATATACACTACTAAAAAATTGGTTTAACGCAGCCTTTATTTCTCAAAAATAGTTGCATTAGGTGAAATTGTATTCAGGCCCGACCCAAAAGGAGGTCGGCGACCCAGGCCTGCTCTCCCAAGAGGCCCATAATTGTTAAAAATAATATTTATATTTTATATTTAATTTTGTTATAAAAAAATTCTACAAAATAACAAAATTAAGTGGTGATTGTTGAATGTAAAGTGTGCTAGACTATAGAATCAAAGATCATGGTTCAATTCTCATAAGTGGTGATTGTTTCTCGAAACTGCCGGATCTAACAAAAATAAATAAGTTTGGTTAGTGTTTTCATTAAATTCACTTGGTTTTTTTTTCTATACGTTCAACTTTCACTATATGTTCTAAAGTTTAAAAATTTTCTAAGTTTCTTTAAAACTAAATGAAGTAAATGAAATATAAATCCTAATATTAGTTGAAATTTTCATAATATTATGTACAATATAATAACATGAGAGAATTCATGTTGCGTCCATGTGGTTTCTAGGCGGGCGCACTTTGAGCCATAAACGTAAAATGACCTTATTGAGCCCCTGTTGTTTCTTGGTGTGTCGGTTTGCATCCCTCCGTCATCACTGATGTCCAACTGAAATGACTATTATGCTCTTATATGACGTTCTAATTTCATCCCTGTAGTTTTGAAACATTCAGCCTATGTCCCTCCATCTTCATAACCTCCACCACCATCGGAATCTAGCTCAAAAATTAGGGATTCTGATATGTTCGTATGTAACCCAAGTGATCGCAATTGAACATTAAATTAAATCATAATTAACAAAATCTATAACCAAAAGAGGATAATAGAACGATTATTGACATAAGCTATAACACAATCACACATTCATCTTCGAAATTTGCAAAATCCTAAAATGATATAAACCCTAAAAACCAAAATCGTCAGACACATTATCACTGGTTATACCTCACAGCGCCACACGAACTGTCATAATCCAACCATCGTGTTGGGATTTGCATACGGGTTTTTAAAATTTTAGTCAACGGAAGCGTAAACGTATACAACAATTTAAAACATTTTTCCTAATATCTCACCAGGATCCATTTGCAAGTAAACATAAGAAATTATAGACAACCAAAGGGTGTTAGAACATTACAACCTTTGAAGCGTAGTGGTAGAACCAAATCGTACCCTGGATGAAGGAACCAGAAGCATCCCTCAACAAGTGGTGCTAGCCAACCAACTCCATAATTATCGTCAAGATGATGATATGAAACTCGGAAAACAGTTTCATTAGTTTCACACACACATACATACATGCATACATACATACATATATATATATATACATACATACATATATATATAGGCTAAGTATAAAATAAAAACCCACTTGAGTTGTGAAAACTCTAGAAAACCATTCTCAACCACATGTTTTTAATTAATGTTTAAATCTTGTGGTCCACAATTAAAGTGAATAAAAAATGTAAATATAAATATAACTTTTTCTCTCTCCTGAAAACATATATAAAAATTAGTAAAAAAATGTTAAAAAATAGCAAAACATTTTTTTTTTTGATGTTTCGATGTTTCGATGTTTTGTACTAAATGTTACAACATATATTACATGTAACACAAAAAAAAACTGATGTTATATAGGGTTTTCGCGGGTTTTCACAACTCAAATGGGTTTTCATTTTAACCTTACCCTATATATATATATATATATATGGGGAGGGATCTTTTGATAACCATGTTGAGTTTTAAGAACTTAAGAACTCTATTCTATGCCACACATTTAATTAAATGGATTGGAATATGTGGTTGATATTAAATCTGGCAAAAAAGTCAAAGTAGGAAAGAGAATAAAGATATAACTGATTACACTAATTTTTATGTCCGTTACACATGTGTAAAAAGTCGACTTGGTGCGTAAAAAATTCTGTAATTTTTTTTACGTGTATGTAACCTACATGTATTACGCATATGTAAAAAAAATTGTTACACTGAGTTCTTTCGAGTTCTTGAAACTCAAAGTTATATATATATATATATATATATATATATAGGTGGGTTATAATAAAAATAAATAGTTTTTTAGGAAGAGTAAGAATACATCTAGGCTCTTGGATCTAGGATCTAGTGGTTAAGATTGGTAGTTTCCAAAATACTAAATAGTTTCCTAGGTATTATGATTTAGCCTACATAATTCCCTAAATAGACTCACATAGTTTCCTAACTCTAAATTTTATGTCCTTCCTACTCTTCCTACAAAACTATGTATTTTTATTTTAATCCTTTTCTATATATATATATATATATATATGTGTGTGTATATATATAGGATTAGGATCATGTGAGAACTTTTTGGGAATTGAGAACTATGAGAACCATTTTGGACCACAAAAAAACCAAAAATAAAAAAAAATCATAAAACAAAAAAAACACAAAAATAAAAAGAGTAAAAAAACCAAAATTCTTATTTATCATCCCGGTTTCTAATTAAAAAAACCAGAAAAAATAAAATTTTTTGGTTTAGCTAATTACATATATGTATAATATGTACACATGTGTTTTTTATACACATATATATAATTTAAGGTAAATGATAATGTACATATGTGTATATTACATAAACTAGAGACTAAATGAAAATATACATATGTGTATAGGTATAGTATGAATTAAAAAAAAACAAATTTTTTTTTCTCGGTTTAGCTAAATTATACATATATGTACAAATATGTTTGTTTATACACATATGTATAATTTAAGGTAAATGATAATATACATATGTGTACATTACGTAAACTAGAGATTAAATGAAAGTATACATATGTGTATAGATATAATACGAATAAAAAAAATTCGTTTTTTTTTCTAATGAAACCGAAATAAAATATAAGAATATTGGCTTTTTTACTTTTTTAAAATTTTCGTTTTTTTTTGTTTTATAATTTTTTAAATATTTTTTAGATGATTTTTTACTGGTCAAAAATAGTTCTCAAAGTTCTCAATTTGCTAAGGGTTCTCTTAGAATATATATATATATATATATATATATATATATATATATATATATATGTATATTATATACAAGTATATTGATAAAAAACACGACAATTGGGGCGTTTTTATGGTAACGCATAGGTGAGAAAACGCCCAATTATTATATATAATAATTGAAAAGTTTGGCGACGTAACCACGTGATTGATCCACGTGGCCTTACGTGGTTGGTCTGTTTTTATATTTTTATTAAATATCTTTCACCTTTCGTCCAAAATAAATAGTGTTTGATTACATCAAAACAGAAGGCAAGCGGGCAACTTGTACGCAACACGTGGTTTTTTCGCTGTGACTTTTTTTGTCCGTTAATTCTAGACGAATCCGCGTCATTTTGCGGCCACAACATGCGTATATTTTTTGTTTTCGCCACGGCCTTTTTTTAATTAAATACGTTAATTTGTTGTATTATGAGTGTGGACGAATTAACTTATCGCTTTAGTTTCGGTGTCGTAACCTGATACCGACCGAACTCGTGTCGGCTCGCCACCACAACACATTGTGTTCTTTGTAGGATTTAATGCCGACAACGTCGCTTTCGACCGAATTTGCGTTAGCTCGCAAGCGCAACCGTGAGTTATTTATCACATTTTTTTTGTTCAACGTTTCAAGAATCAACGAATTCGTATCAGTTCGCAACCACAACATGTGTGTTTTTTGTTCGTTGGGTTTTTTATATTTTAAATATGTTAAATTGTTGTATTTAGGTATGGAAGAATTTATGCTTTGCCTTACTTCCGGCACCATAACCATACCAAACAAACTTTCGTAGGTTCGCAACCGCAATGTGCATTTTTGTTATATCGGGTCACCTCTACTCGCAGTCCCACCGCACAGTTTGATAAGTTGTATGAGTATGACTGTCAATAACATCGACCCGGCGATTACTAACATAAACTCAAGTGATACGCGAATTTCACATTTTAAATGTCTTTTTAGTGACAATAAGCCGATAGCAATCTAAGTTATACGCGTGAAATCAGTGGCGGATCCAGGAATTTTTTTCAGGTGGGTTTTATATGTTATAATTTCATAGAATCGGGTATAAAAATTCTAGGTTGGTTCGAGGTTCGGGTCAGTTTGATGGTTCGGGCAAAGTTCATTACAAACTAACAAATTAAAACTAAAATTTAACAAATAACTTAACAATTAATAACATCAAGAACAATTAAATATCTAACAAATGAATCTAAACTCAGCTTTACAGTAGGAGGAGTCCAAGAAGATTAGCAAGGGTGAGTAGAGACAGCAACTTAAAAAAAAAAAAAAAAACCCTTGCTGCACAGAATCAAACCCATGACCTTCTGTTTACAAAACCAATAACTTACCAACTAGTCCAACCATTGTAGTGTAAATAGAGTGGTTCCTTCCTAATTTATAAGGTGGTTCCTCAAATATTTTATATATATCGACACATTATTATTTCGAAGCTTGTACACTATAGATCCGCCCCTGCGTGAAATTATGTCGTGTATCCGAATTTTTCCACTTACACTTCAAAAACATCAACAAACTTGTGAAAAGGATCATTTATGTGACATCATGATATGTGTTACATGTTTGTAACTTGTTTCCTATGAAAAACAAAATATTAACAAACAATATAAGAAAACTGTTGGTGTTAAATACACTGTAAATCATAAGAACTCATCTGCTGTATCAAGATTGCTTAAGATTTCTGACTTCACTTGTTCCGGTAAGGGTGCTGACGGGCCCACCTTCGAGTAAAAGCTTGCTAAAGATCTAATTGCTTTCTCAATCACAACATATGATTCCTGCACCTCGAAAAAACCATCATTAATATTGTTTTGTAACGATCATTAACGATTTTATATAAACAAAAATAGACACCAGCAAAAAGATGTTTACGGGTCAACCAAAGTACCCAACCCGTTTTGACCCGTTACCTAAACCGTGGGTTTAAATGAGCCAAGCTGCTCTTGAGCTACTTGAGGCCGGCTCGCTAAAAGCTCGAAATGAGCCGAGCTTAAATGAGCTCGAGCCTAAAAATAAGCTTGTAGCTTGAGAGCCTAAACGAGCCGATTTATTTATATGATTATATTTAATATGGTAAATATATATTTATATTATTATTATTATTATTATAAACCAAATTATGATAAAAATAACTAAATAATGTATACAATGTTATATATAAAAATAATAATTATATATATAAAATAATTATTAATGCATATAAGCTAATAATAAATAATAAAAGAGCCAAGCGCGAGCCTGAAAACCAAGACGCGGACCAAACTCAAGCTTTAGAGATAGAGCTCGAAACAAACTGAGTTGTCTGTAAGTTAAAAGAGCTAAACCAAAAAGATTTCTCGCAGACCGAGCTCGAAAAAGAGCTCAAAACGAGCCGAGCTCTTGTAAGTTAAACAAGTAGAGCCCAAGCCGAGCTTGAGCCTGAAAAGTTACTTACGAGCCGAGCTCTCTTAAGTGAAACGAGCCGAACCTGAGCCTGAAAAGCAAAAAATTAAAACAATTACCTCGTTAACAACCGACTGTTGTCCCCTCCAACTACCTAAATACTCTCTTATCGCTTCCTTAGCTGCATCCGCAACGCGTCTAAATTTAGCCATATCATTCGGGTCTTCTTTTAGTGACTCACGCAGAGTTTTAACCACTTCTCGTGCTGAATTTAAGTAAGCTTTTGGCAACACTTTACCCGACTTTGTTTTCTCATTTGGATCAAACAATGACTTAATCGTCCCGACTAAACTATCATCTTGTTGTTCGTCTTCCGCCAATGCTGCTAGCGGTGCAAACCCGCAGTTGAATGCCAATGAACCACCAACAGTTGCTAACACATGCCGCCGGTTACAACTTATCTCTTGATTCATAGTTTCACATCGGACCTGCGGTTTATCTAAAAACACAATGAGATGTTTATTATTGTGCATTTGTAAACGAGCCAAGCCATTTGCGAGCTAATCAACACCGGCTCACTAAAAGCTTGAGTTGAGCCAAACTTAAGCGAGCTTGAGTGTAAGCTTAAAAATAAACTCTTTTTACAAAACAAGCCTGGTGCGAGCTTCACTTATGAAGCTTGAGCTGGATTGCGAGCCTAAACAAGCCTATAATTTATGTAATTCGTGTTAAATGTATTAAATATATATTTGTATAATAATTATTATTATTATTTTATATAAAATTATAATAAAAATATCTAAGTAATATATATTATGCTATATATAAAAGTATAGATGTATATATATTAGTTAACAGATAATTAACGAGCTCAAGCCTTAAAACAATTCATGAGACGAAGGCAAGCTTGAAAACTACTCACAAGCCGAGCTTGAGCTGGCTCGTCAGCCTAAATGAGCATTTTTATTTATATATTATATATAAAACTATGAAAAAAATAACCAAATAAAATATATTTGTGTTTAATAAATTTAATATATATATATATATGTATAATAACACTATTATTATATATAAAATTATGACAAAAATTACTAATGTTATATATGAATATTTTAGTTAAAAATATATATAACAAATAATTAAAAAAATATATGAAAATTAGTTTTTAACAGCGTATATAAACTAGTTAATTAAATAATAACAAGACAAGCTCGAGCTTGAAAACTACTCACGAGCTAAGCTCGAGCTTTGAAAATAGAGCTCGAAATGTGCCGAGCTCGAGATTTCATAAATTAAACGAGCCGAGCCCAAACCTGGGCTCGGTTCGGCTCGTTTACACTCCTAGTGAAGAGGGTTGAAAGGGATAAAATGGTCATTTTACATCACACTAACATATTAAAACAGATATTATAAACTTACATTCCTTCTCTGATATGATTTTATCAATAATAGGAGCACAAATCTTCAATGAGAAGAAAGTTGTCATTCTCTATCCCAAATGATTAGCTCTCTGTAATGAATACATTTACTTTTAGCATAATAATCAATTTTATAAATTTTATATTATAATGACCAATATGGAAAACTTAAGAGCATATGTTACTATTCTATGTCATCAAAAATAATGAAAAATGAATTACTAGATAAGTATGTTTGAATGTTTGTATGTTATGACATTAACCCTTGGTTTAATAATCAAACCTTTCTTTAAAATGTTTGAATAATTCAATGAGTTTTGACTCCATACTAACATGTTGGACCTCAAATTTCTATATGATATTAGTAGCTAGGAGTGTGCATGAAACCGAAAAAATCAACCCGAAACAATTTAGTTTTGTATTTTTGTAAAAACCGAACTTTTGGTTCGGTTTCGGTTTTGCGTGTAACTAAAACTGAAGAAACCGAACCAAACCGAACTTATAGATTTTTATTTTGTATTTTAATTTTTAAGTAATTTATAACATTTAATATATTGTTTTTTTTAGACGGTCAACGAATCCTCCAGATGGGTTACTGGTTAAATTCACCACATCGGGCTAAACTCGTCTTCTGATCCGGGGAAAACCCTCACCTAAGGCCAACGCCCATCATCACCTGCTGCGGCCGAAACTAAATGATGGGGCAGAAAACGAACCTGGGTCACACGGAAAACCAAGTCTCTTCTGTACCACCCCACCACGAGTTTAGATATTTTAGCCTAAATGTATAATAATAAATTAATAACCAATTAATTATTATTAACTAACGAAAAAGTTTAGGCCCAAATTCATTATGTTTTGTCAAACTTTTTAAGCCCAAATGGCAAAACCGAAACGGATTTCAAAAACTCAAAAACCAACATTTCTGTTTTCGGTTCGGCTCTTAGCCCAAAACTGAACCAACCTATGCACACCCCACATGAATTCAACAAACAGAATGTAACAAATCTAATCATCATTTCAAGGTATTCTCAGAACTCCAACAAACAAATTGATGAATTAGACATAAACAGAACAAGAACAAGATTACCAAATTGACGAATAAAGATTTGATGGTTGGTTGGTTGGTTGGTTGATTGGCTCCAATATATCTACACGCAGATTACACATTCAATCACTGTTTTCTAGTTGTATTTCATTTTTTTACAAAATAAAATAAGACTTTGGGGTTTATTATTATTATTTGGATAAGCTGCAAAAGGGGTCACCACTCACCAGTAATTTTTATTTATTGATTTTTTTCTTTCGATCGGCAAAATTTTCAATAAACAAGGCAAACGGTATGTGATTAGTTTTGAAAATTTTTTGTGAGTATGGCCTGGGTATGGGATTTGATGATACTAGCCCAATTACCCGAAAACACAAACCGTTTACCTGAATTATAAAACTAAAAATTTTTAGTTGTTAATTTTATTTTTCCTTAATATTTGTCTAATAAGACTTCATTTTTTGTAGGTTTGTTATAAGAAAAGAAAATTGTTTTGTATTTAAGATATATGTTTAAAAAATATTATTTATATTTTATGTGTTATCAAGATTATGCATAAACTTATATAATAACTAAACTGCTATTATTTAGTTATGACAATATTTATATGTAAGTAATATGTCATATTTTAATTTGTAATAGTTTTTGTATATATATATATATATGATAATTATGGGTTAGGTTCAAATAAAAAGTTTGATTTTCCTAAAAAGGCTATAAAGGAGGATATTTTAGTCTTAACACTTTAATATCAAAACCCACTTAAATTAATTTTCAAAAACCCACTTACATCTTCACTCATCTCCTACAACCACCACCACTCCACCGCTTACCGCCACCACAACCGTCACCCACCGCCGCCACCTTGCCGGAAAAGTCTATGGAAATTTTGCCGGAAAATTTCACCGGAAAAGTCGTCGGAAAGTCACCGAAAAGTCGCCAAAAAAAAGTTATCGGAAAACGGCCGCCGAAAAAAACACAATGGAAAACACTATGAAAAACACAATTTAAAAAACACAATGTAAAAAACACAATGGAAAAAAAACACTATGAAAAAAACACAATGATAAAAACACAATTGTATGGCACAATGTTAAAAACACAATGAGAAAAAAACACAATGATAAATATACTTGCATAACACAATTTTGGTAAAACACAATACGTAAAAAACCCACTAATTTTTTTTTAATTTTTATATAACAATTTGGTACTCATATAAAAGATAAAAAGACACTCGTTATTATGGTGAATTTGTTTTCAATAAAAACGTCGTAAAAAAAGTTATGGACGTTTTAAAATGATGGGGGAATTTTGTATGTGCCTTGCATGTGGAGAGAGAAAGTCAATAAATGTGTTATTCCTTTTATGCCCTTCCCCTTATTTTCACACATGATTTCCACCTAAACTAATCTTAACCCTCCATGTTCAAAATCAATGGACAAGATTACTTCCTATCCTTCCTACAAAAACTATACTTCTTATTATAACCTAACCCTGATAATTATAATGTTAAAGAAAAATATACATGGAAATTATAAAGGGATTTTTTTTATTAACAAACTAACGGGTATACCCGATACCCGACGGGTAAGTACCTGACACATACCCGAAGGGTAATGGGCCGGAATGAGACTGAATTTTACCACCGAGTATGGGACTAAATTTAACACGGGATATGGGTATGTGATTAACAATACCCGGGCCGAACCCGGCCCATGGCCATCCCTAAGCAAGATGCTAGACCAACGAAAAAACAACAAAGAAGTTCAAAAAGGATAAATTACACCAATCTTTTCAATTTAAGACTTGAACGATGACCTATTTTTTGTCCATAGAAACACCAAATATTTTACGTCCTCAATCACCTTGCCGATCAAAATCATATTCCCTTCAAAAACAACTTCGTTGAAGAATCTTCTTCTTTATATTGCATAAAGGTGCGGGTTTTATGAATAACGAGTAAATCGTGAATTGAGAAAACGAACATAGGGGGATGTTACACCATGAACTAACGAACTGTCAAATCTGATTTGCAAAAACTCACATGATGTAAACAAGTGTACAACAGTTTCAACAACTTTATCACAAAAAGGGCAGCTCGTAGTTTCGTCTGGAATATTTTTATGAAAAAACCCAAGCCGAGTTGAGATACATTCCATTTCCGTTTTCCACATAAAAATATTCAACGTTTTTTTGTCACCCAGGTATTCCAACTTATATTTCTATACTTTTAAATAAAAGGTAATTCTACAGTGTTATATGTTTTTACTGATTTGGCAAAGATTTTTGGTGAAAGAAATCGAGTAAAACTGCCTAAATGTTTACCAAAAGAACTTGAAGCTTTGTGTGAGAAAATGATTAAGTAAAAAGTGAACTCTGCTCCGTATGTATGATTCAACAAACTTTCAGATACTTAGGTAATTTAAAAAACACCTAGTTCATCCTAAAGTAAAACGTAACTACTTAACATCTAATTTATATGAAAGTAAATGAAATAATATGCAATTTAACATAATATTTACCTGCTTTTCCTTTTTTTTATATTTGTTAATTATTTTGTCATTTCCCTAATCCCCTTGTTAATTATATGTTTAAATGATATTAAGCAATTTGTTTAAGATAATCCACCATGTATGATTAATGATAAACATAAAAATATAATCTTAAATACATTTTATGTGACATTGCTTTCTTCACTCATCAATATAGTATGACATTTTAAAAAAAAACATATATAGATTTATAAGGAAATAAAAAAGATGTTTGTTATGCTATAAAAGTTCCTGAAAAATGTCAAGATAGGTTGGGTCACCATGAGATGACTAAATATATTGAGGTGGCATTGTGTGGTTGGTGAAGTCGGGTTCAAGACTTCAAACTTGTGTTTTTGGCATAAGTTGAAGTCTGTAGGCTGAATGACTGATGCTAATCCATAAATACCTTTTTGGTCTATTTTATATTTGTTAATAATTGCTAATCCACTAATAATGCTTGCAAAACAATATCACTAAATATTCGCTACAATCATAATTGATATGTTTGAAATAAACACAATTTAAAAGACTATGCATTAAAGATAAACATGCTTTCTTTTAGCTAAATCTTTTAAATTACACATTTGACTAGTTTATAATTAAATTAAGTAAAACAAATCTAGCTTAAGATGACACATTCATATATCAATGGATTAAAATAATGGTTTCAAAGTTTAATCATTCTATGCTGTCACTGGTAGTCTTGTACAAACATCATTTGACTTATGTGCTTTTGGGAATTATTCAGAAATGGCGGCTTTACTTTGATTTATGGTAATTCTCCAATGTGTTGAATTCTTGTACTAGGTCTTCTGTTGACTTGTTCCTATCTATGAAACAATTAATTTTGACTTCAATTTTGATTTTAGCCACAAATTTTAATAGTAGGGCAATCTTGTAATTTAACTCCCAAAAGATGTCACATTATGACCCTACCCTATATATGCTTCATTTGTCATTATCTCCGTTCACCATTATATGTACCCAAAATCAACACTTTAATAAGCAGTCATCAACCATACCCCCTAACCCAATCACTAAAAATCAGTTAAATCATACGGTCTGGCTCAGTTTGGCTAGAAGCGTTTAGATGGACGGGTTACCAAGGTCAGATGTATCTTTTAGAAGATCAGGCTCCTCAGGACTCGTGTGGGAAGATAACTTGTTATCTGGAGGGATTAAGCCAAAAGACCAAGCAGAGAAAACCGAGCTACAAAGACCAGACCCAAAACCATATCGGGCAGTCGAGGTTGCACCCACAACCGACCCACCATCACCAAAGGTCTCAGGGTGTTGTGCCATGTTTGGTAAGAACACCTACCGTCCTACACAAAAGCCGAAACATAGAGGCAATCGATAGATATAAAAATTGCAAGTTTTCTTCGTTTTTATGTTTTATTTTTATCAACTTTATATTATTTTGATATTGCTTGTAAAAAGCATCCGTTTCTCTTAGTGTATGACACCGTTAAAATGTGTTATATGGTATTTTATATATTTTTTTTTATGTGTTATTTACGTATCACTCATTGAGTGACACATATTACAATTTCACTATAGTAATTGTTTGGTTGTATTTTTATTTGCATTTGTTGTTGGTTCCTGATATTTGCTTCTTGTAATGGTCTTATTTTATTTTTGATGATATTGGTTTTTCAAAAAGAAAAAAAAAAGAAAAAGAAAAAAAGAAATCCTGATTTACATGTGAATGGAAAGGTGGATATGGTCGATGCTTTTTAACCAATTTGATGGTTATAATTATAAAACTTATAATTTGTTGTTTTCTTATTTTATCTTTAGGTATTTAATCATTACGTTAATATCGCCCACTTGTAGTTAAAAAACATTTAATATTGATAATAACTAATTACATTAATGCATGTATCTTAAATTAAGTTTTTTCTTTATCTATAAATACTAAAATTAGGAAAGAAGAATTATGATTCATGTCATACTTTTTGGTCAAAATTAGGATAAATATTATGGAAAATTGTCAAAATGATCCAAGTAAAAAGAGAGATTTTGCAAATGATTTCTTCTTTCAAAACATTATTAAAATGGTTTGTTCTAATTCCATCTTCACGAAAGACCAATAAAAAATTTAATGTGGCTTCACAATTTCATCGTGAAAACTCATCGTGACGATGAGACTGAGAGCGATTTCATCGTGACAATGAGATTTTGAAGCCACGTGTCAGTTTTTATTGGTTTTTTTAAATCTCATCGTTTACTCCATAATTTAAACATGAAGATGGAATTGGAAAGTCATTTTTGGAATCTCTCTCCTCACTTGTCATTTTGAGAATTTTTTTCTAAGACCTTGAGGTATATCTTAACGCCTAGGGCATTAAAGCTTATTTGTCAAAGGTTAACGGGTGGGACACCTATTCCCTTCATGTGAAGGGTTAAGAGGCGTTAAAGGCAAAGTAGGTTAACGTGTTAACATGCTATAAAATTCTCTACACTCACATACAATGGTTTAGAAATTGTTTTAAAATTAAATTAAGAGGGTTAAGTGGGTTAAACCTTTTCCTTTTAAATAAAACGGAGTAAAAGGGGATAAAGTGGGTAATGTGGCATTTATGTGAAGTTAAGAAATATAAATGTATATCCCATAGCCTAAATATGGGAAAACTTAAAATACAAAAGGATACAAAAATGAGAAGTTTGAGAATGATTTGTGACCACACAAAAAACCACTTAAAAATAATAAAAAAATCATAACACAAAATATAAATAGAAACCGAAAAAAATTAAAAAACTTAAATGTTTCCCCTGTCATTCCCTTTAAAAAAAAAGACACAATGCTGAAAAAAAACTGAAAAGACACAATGCTGAAACAAAGACATAGTGACGAAAATGAACAAAAGACACAATTATCACTAAAAAAAGACACAATAGATTGCAAAATTTAACACAATGCCGAACAAAATATAACACAATGTTGAGTAATATAACACAATATAAAAAAAAGACACACTGTCAACGAATAAATACACAATCAATGATGAAAATAAACACAAAACACAATGTTCTTTTTCCCCCAACATTGTTTTTTTTAAAAGGAGGAAGACGGTGGAAATATTTTTATGTTTTTACTTTTTTTGTTTTTTTTATTAAATTTTGAGTTATGATTTTTTTATTATTATTTTTTTTTTTACTTTTTTAAGGAGTTTTTTTGCGTGACTACAAATCATTCTCATATTTCTCATTTTTGTCCCATTTTGTAGAATAACTTGACCCGCCTAAATATTAGGGTGAATCTCAATCCAATTACCACAATTTAGAATTGGTTATATTTGTTTTGTAACTAATAAATTACAAGATGCTATAATATAAAAATTAAATTAAGAATTAAATTTTGCACCCCCTATAGCTTGAACCCGGGTTAATTATTATCTTGTTAAGCTACAAAACCATATATGTATATACAATTATAAATTATACACATAGATGTGTTCAAATCCTGGCATGGTGTAGTTAATTTTTTCTTGGTGTAGTGTATGAGTAGATAGTAGAATGGTGTATGAGTCGTCTTTCTAAAAAAAATAATTAAATATACATGTGTATGTGATATTGTGATAACACACGTAACTGGTAAATTGATGATAAATTAAATTATATGCATAAAACTCGGCCCATTAGATGCATTACTTGTGGGCATTGTCTACAAAATATTACGAAGCCTGTGTAGAAAGATGGGAAGTGGGAACAAGGCAAAATTATTGATTTATTAATCCGTAGTCATGGTTTATTATGTTGAGCTTTAACATTCAGAAAAAAAGGCATATATGTAGGTTGATTTTGATATTGGTTTCTTTGTTGATTGAAGTTGGTTTGGTTTTGATTCTGATTATGATAAAACTGATTTTGGTTTACTTGCCCTGGATTTTGAAATTGTCTTGGAAGATTGCACTTCCTTGTAAAGTGACCTGGTTGTTAACAGTTGTAGCATATGACTTTTGATTTGTTAAAACGAATTCTGTCATTAGGTCTTGAGAAACTTGGCCTTCCTGCTCTGTTATAAAACCTCTTGCTTCTCACAACTAACATGACAGCTTGCCATTTCAAATTCATATCTTCATGATCATCAACATCAATTTGTTCAAGATCTTCTTGTACCACACTTGTATGAATTAGATTCTTAGCAACAAAAGCATTGTAAGAATCAGCAAACATTGAGAAAAGTGATTGGTATTCATTTCCTTGTGATGTATAGTTTGGTGTATAAGGAGCTTGTCGACTAGCAACAGATGAAGCATCACCATCTTCAATCATTTGCACATTGAACCTATGCTGACTTGACTGACTTGAAGAAGGTGCTGATGCAACAGGGAAAACTCTTGGTGTTTCAGCAAAATCATTTGGTTCTTCTATGATTGGAATTTGTTGTTGTGGTCTTGTGTTCCAGTTGCTCATTGGAGCAGTTAAGGCATTTGCAACTGGGAAGCTTGGCTTTTCTTCCTTTATCATGTGATTTTCAATCATTTCAAGTTTAGCAACTTGCAGAAAGATATTACAACATCTAACTTCATGTTTGGGAAGTTAGCTTTCTCTTTGATAAATTTTGCAGCTGTGCACCACTCACCAGACAAAGATGACAACAATTTCTTGTTCAAGTCATTATCAGTAATTTGCAAATATGTTGCCCTAATTTCATTGACAATTGCCACAAACCTATGAAGAACTGACTTTAATCTTTCACCATTTCTGAACTTGAATATGCCAATTTGTTGTTTCAATCTATCTTTCTTAGGGGCTGTTTGGTAGCCTCTTAACAGTTATTAAGAGGCCCCGTTCCCGGTAACCCTACTTTGGTGTTGGATTTACTCATAAATACAGTTCTAAAATCAGAGTTAATTAAAAACTTTTCGCGGAATACTTAAAACTTCATGCATTACATTACAAAATATCAAATCTTGTCTTAACATACAAGTTGTCTTTTCATAAACATTAACATAAAACAGTCACGACACTTCTTCATAGATGCCAGTCTCTTTAGCTCATGCCATGTGTCCCTCCTCAAGCCAGCTGTCTCAATCTATTTGCCTGCGTGCATACTAAAAGTCAGCTACGCTGAGTGAGTTCTAGATAATCAATTAACATACATTAAATCCGTATCCTTACTCATACGTGTCCGAAGATACGTATTCATACCTTACTTATTATTACTTCTTTCATACATACTTTATACACATGCATACGTACTTACATACTTTCTTTCATAAAACCCTATGGTATACCATAAGCTATTCTATCTAAAACATCACAGATATTGTAAGGGTCTGGTCCCTAACATCACAGATATTATAAGGGTCCGGTCCCTAACATCTCAGATATTATAAGGATCTGGTCCCTAACATCTCAGATATTATAAGGGTCTGGTCCTTAACATCTCAGATATTATAAGGGTCTGGTCCCTAACATCTCAGATATTATAAGGGCCTGGTCCCTAACATCTCAGATATTATAAGGGTCTGGTCCCTTCTGTCTCGAATAACCATACAACTATACTTGTCTCGTCTCATCAATCATGCATATATTTTTATCATACGTGCATACTTTACATATCTTCTAGTTATAAAATGTATATACATACTCATTCATATAAACATTCTGTACTACTAACATTCAATATACAATCATACACGTATCATACACTTGCCATTCAAGTAAGTGTATTATCTATCACATAGGAGTATGCACACAGCCCCGAAAACATAACAGATAAAGGGGCTAGAACTCACCTGAAGTCGGTTTCTCTCGCTGTTAATGGTAACGCCTTTCTTTAGCTGTGCACGGCTAACTGTACAACACATTACACTTGTCAATTATCCATTACCACTACTTCTTACATCTAAGCTAATGAAACCCTTGATCAAAATGCATCTGAATATCGCTTAATCAAATGCATCAGAATTTCGCTTCGCATGGGAAGGTTTCGCTTCGCATGGGTTATTTCGCTTCGTGATGTGCTAAAAATAGTTTAATAATTAATAACTAAAAATAAACACTAAGTAATACTCTAGACTCTCTAAAACTACTATCCGGCAAGTGAACCGATCGACTCTAGTAAAGCTAAGTAAGTCCGGATATCGAACCCACGAAACTCTCTAAATTACGTTTATTAGCTAATTAGACTCGACTACACACACGACTTATTAATTATGTTTGTTTGGGGGGTTTTTTTTATTTAAAATACTAATTTAATACTATAATTAAAAACTAATTAAGAAAACAAGTAATTTAAACGAAAGCAAAAGTTTGTTATGAAAATAAGATGATGATAAGAAAACTACCTAGGCTAGAATCCCCTAAATTTCAGTAATGAATTGACTTGGAAAAATATTTAGTTATGGACTGGGATCGTAAAATAGACACTTAAAAAAAACCCGAACAGGACCCCTGACCCTTCTCAAGAGACACCTATGGATTTCTAACAAGTTTTAACGCACACCAGTTATTAAAAATCAAGTTCCCTTACGGTCACCCAATTATTTATAATTTAGTTCTTTTATACGAAATCCTACCTTACAACACGGAAATCAAAGGCAATTTACTATACTCAATTGATTTGATAAACAATAATAAATAGTTAAACCTAGACGGACTCCTTACGAAGAACTAAATCTAGCAAGATTAAATAGTAAAGACTTATCAATAACCTAGCACTTTACAGATTTAGGTTAGCAGCACACTTAGGTTTATTTGACAATATTATTCCTATGATCTTATCGCGAAATCAAATCATAAAATAATCAAGAACACAAAGTAATTGACCTAATAGCAATCCTATCATATGACAAACAATAATCAAAGAAAGCTATGGAATGAAACTCATCAAACAATCCTAAGCATTCATACGCATCAATTTAATATAAATAAATCTTTTACTAAAGCATAAAAACCATAACGTAAATAAATCCCAAGTCGAATCAAAACATCAAAGTAAGTTCATCTTAAGCCTAGATAGTTCATACAATTTAGCCTAGCATCTTAGGTTTAAACAAAACAAGCAAATAAGAATTCATGGTGATAAAATAATGAAAACGAAAGAAATAACAGATAAAACCCGTGTTCTTCGCCTTCAACTAATGCGCACAACACCAGCTGATTCTTCGACTCCAAAGCTGCTGGAAACTGCTCTTGGATGCCTCGGAACTCACCAAATTCGGATGGATGATTCAGGTATGATTAAGGGTGAGTTTAGGGGTCTTTATATAGGCAATAGGTGTCCAAAAATACGAAAGTCGGTCAAGAAACTGGAAGATTCTGGAACTGGGGCCGCCGCGCCGCGCGACGGGCTTGGCCACCCCCACCACGCGGCGTCCGGCGTGAAAGGGGGTGGGCTGGACGGCCTGGCCGGTCTGGTTCTCCTCCTGGTCCGGTCTGGTTCGTTTCCTGATCCTTTGGTTCGCCGGTTTAGCTCGTTTTTGATCGTTTTTCGCCCTTTTTAACCACGAACAAGTCCCGGGACCTAAAATATACAAATATGTTAGTAGTATACAAATCCTAACAAAACCCGAACATAAACTAATAAAATATTAAATAAAATGTACAAGTGATTTATATATATTTAGCCTTATATCACTTCGCATAGCCCGTTTCGCTTCGCATGGGAAGGTTTCGCTTCACATGGGAGGGTTTCGCTTCGCATGGGAAGGTTTCGCTTCGCATGGGTTATTTCGCTTCACATAGCCCGTTTCGCTTCGCATGGAATGCGATGCGAAATTCTTGGATTTCGCATGGCATGCGATGCGAAGCCCTTTCGTGCGAATAAAATCTCTTTTTCGTCATTTTATCATTTTAAGGCCATTTTCCTCCGAGACCCTTCCTTGGGACTCGATTTTTACCCTTCTTATAGGTTTTGGGTTGTGCTAACTTTGTGTACCTGTGTTTTTCATGGTCTGAACATCACCTTTTGGTTCTATAACACACTCGTGAGGTTATAACTCACCAAGTTTGTGTTTTTCTTACATCTTACAACCCGATCTATCGTTCTATCAGTTTGCATGTCGAATCCGACCATAAAACTTAACCTTCTAAACCAAAATTCACCTTTTTGCTCGCGGGTTCGGGTTCAGATATGGACAATACGTAGATCTGTACGTGTTCTTGCTATTTGAAGACACTTGCACACTAAAATCTTCCTTACTTAACCCGGATTTGGATTCGGGTCTTGAGAGAGAGTATGTGTGTGTTCTAGGGTGTGTGTGTGTTCTTGAGTGTGTGGGTGTGTTTGTGTGTGGAGGGAGAAAAAGTGGTGAACAGGTGGAGGGGGTTGGCCTTATATAGGGGGCTATGGGTCCCACCACCCACTTCCAACTCCAATCTCCAATCCTTATCCAAACATTAACGCACACAAATAAATTAACGACACACAGTTAAATGTAAGGACTTTCTGTTATTTATTAATCTCAGAAATGCGGATGTTACAAGTCTACCCCTCCTTAAAAGGGGTTTCGTCCCCGAAACCTAACTATTACTTCTAAATAAATGCGGGTAAAACTTGCGCATCTCTTCTTCAAATTCCCAAGTGGCATCTGATCCCTTGCGATGCTTCCATATCACTTTCACTAGGGGAATAACCTTGCGTCGAAGCTGCTTTTCCTTACGGTCAACTATCTCAATTGGCTGCTCGACATAGTTTAACTGTTCGTCCACCTCGATGTCCAGCAGTGGCACATGGGACGTGTCATCAGCTAGACATTTTCTCAAATGAGATACATGAAAGGTAGAGTGAATTCCTTCTAGCTCGCTGGGTAGATCAAGCTTGTAAGCCACTTCACCCACGCGGGTTAAGATTCTGAATGGTGTATATACCTCAGACTCAACTTTCCCCTCTTCCTGAAATGAATAATCCCCTTCCAAGGCGAGACCTTAAGCATCACGTGGTCTCCAACACTAAACTCAATCGGCCGTCTTCACTTATCGGCATATGACTTCTGCCGATCTTGCGCAACTTCCAGACTACCAATCTCCTTCTGACCGATTTCTCCGCAACAAACAGGAGTTCTGCAACGTCTACCATACAACATCTCGAAAGGAGGCATCTCAATACTGGAATGGTAGCTATTGTTGTACGAGAATTCTGCCAAGTGCAAATGATTATCCCAGCTTCCTCCAAAGTCTAACACGCAAGCACGTAACATATCCTCAATGGTTTGGATAGTCCTTTCAGACTGCCCATCTGTTTGAGGATGATACGCCGTGCTGATGTTCAGTCTTGTTCCCATGGCTTCGTGGAACTTCTTCCAAAACCTCGAAGTAAAGAGGGTATCTCTATCGGACACGATCGACAATGGCACCCCATGCTTTGTCACCACTTCCTTAACGAACATATTGGCTAACGTCTCTGACGAGATAGCCTCTCGTATACGCAGAAAGTGAGCACTCTCAGTCAGACGGTCCACAATCACCCATATGGTATCATGATTCTTAGCTGTAATCGGTAGCTTAGTTATGAAATCCATGGTGATGTGTTCCCATTTCCATTCGGGTATCTCCAACGGATGCATCTTTCCATACGGTTTCTGGTGCTCTGCCTTGACTTGCAAGCAAGTTAAACACTTAATGACATAATCTACTACTTCATTCTTCATACCCAGCCACCAATAATCTTTCTTCAGGTCTTGGTACATCTTAGTAGACCCTGGATGAATAGAGTATCGCGACTTATGGGCTTCGTCTAGGACTCGATCCCTAAGATTTCCATGTCGAGGAATCCACATTCGATCAAATCTGGTCTTCACACCATGAGTATTATCTATTAACTCGTTCTGCTGCCCAAAGATCCTTTCTTTCTTCATCAACCCTTCATCTACCAACACTTCTGACTGCACCTTGCTGATTTCTTCAAAGAATCCTGAGTTGATTATCAACTTATAAGACTTTATTGTCGCGATGATTTCTGTGTTCTTCCGGCTCAAGGCGTCAGCAACCACGTTAGCCTTTCCCGGGTAATACTTGATATCACAGTCATAGTCCTTTATCAGTTCTAACCACCTTCTCTGCCTCATGTTCAGATCTTTTTGCTCGAAGAAGTATTTCAAACTCTTATGATCTGTATATATAGTACACTTGGTACCATACAAGTAGTGCCTCCAAATCTTGAGAGCATGCACCACAGCTGCTAATTCTAGGTCATGCGTCGGGTATGTGCTTTTGTGAACTTTCAACTTTCTAGACGCATAGGCTATGACCTTCCCTCTTTGCATCAATACGCAACCTAACTTCTGATATGAAGCATCAGTGCGAACTACCAAATCCTCTTCACCATCAGGCAGAACAGGGATTGGAGCGTGTGTAAGTCTTTTCTTCAATTCTTCAAACGCCTCTTCCTGGAACCTACCCCAATCGAACACCACAGTCTTTCGGGTCATACCGGTCAACGGTGCAGTTATCTTGGAGAAGCCCGGAATGAATCTCCTATAATAGCCAGCTAACCCTAGGAAACTGCGTATCTCAGTCGGGTTTCGTGGCGTCTTCCAATTCTTTATCGCTTCAATCTTAGCTGGGTCCACAGTAATCCCCTCGGGATTGATTCTGTGACCTAAAAACTGTACCTCTCGCAGCCAAAATGCACACTTCGAAAACTTTGCATACAACTTCTCCTTCCTCAAAACTTCTAACACTTCTCTCAGGTGCTCAGCATGGTCAGACTCACTCTTTGAATAAATTAACATATCGTCAATGAAAACGATAACCGTCTTGTCTAACATCGGCCGACATACCCTATTCATCATGTCCATAAATGCTGCGGGAGCGTTGGTTAGACCAAAAGACATCATGAGGAACTCGTAGTGTCCATACTGCGTCCGAAACACCGTCTTAGGGATGTCCGCTTCCTTCAATTTCAACTGATGATAACCCGATCTGAGATCTATTCACGAGAACCAGCTTGCACCTTGTAACTAATCAAACAGATCATCAATCCGTGGCAACGGATATCTATTCTTTACTGTAAGCTTTTTCAATTCCCTGTAGTCAATACACATTCTCATGCTCCCGTCTTTCTTCTTAACGAATAACACTGGTGCGCCCCACGGGGAAACACTTGGCCTTATAAAACCCTTGTCGAGGAGTTCTTGCAGTTGGGACATCAATTCTCTCATCTCGGAAGGTGCCAGGCGATAAGGTGCTTTCGCGACGGGCTGTGCTCCTGGTATCAATTCTATCTGGAATTTTACTTCTTGTTCCGGAGGTAACCCCGGAAGGTCCTCAGGGAATACTTCTGGGTAGTCACATACTACTGGAACGTCTTTCACTTCTTTCGTCTCGGCCGTAGCTTTGACAACATACGCCAGGTAGGCACTGCACCCTCGCCTTAACAAACCTTCGGCTTTTATCATCGAGATGACGTTAAGCCCTGAACTTTCTTTATCACCATAAACCATTACTGTACTGCCATCCGAAGACTTTAGTCTTACCAAAATACTCTTACACACTATCTGAGCCTCAAATTCAGACAACCAATCCATCCCCAATACTACATCGAATCCTCCTAAGGTTAACACGTACAGGGTAGCAGGGAATTTGTATCCTTCCAATTCTATCTTACAATTCTTAACCAATCTCATAATTTTAACTAAGGTCTCATTAGCGGTTTCTACCATAAAAGTTTCAGGCACACGACAACATTTCATCTTAGCTATTTTTCAAAACTGGGTAGCTACAAAACTCCTGGTCGCACTTGAGTCAAACAATACGGAAGCGGAAATACCGTTTACTAGAAATGTAGCTGTCACTACATTTGGGATTTGTTTGGCTTGCTCTTGTGTCAACATGTAGGCTCTGGTCCTTGGCCTAAACTGTTCAGCATCCCTCCTTCCGCTTCCCCCAGCTCCACCTACAGTGCACTCCCTTGCCTTATGACCCGTCTTCCCACACTTGTAACAGGCGGGTTTCGCGTTGCATTCGTTAGCGTAATGCCCCACCTTTCCACATTTATAACAGGCATTCGACCCTTGCCTGCATTACCCTCCATGGGTCTTCCTACACTTCTTGCACACATCACTACCCTTACCCCACTTGCACTCACCACCGTGCATTTTTCCACAAGTCTTGCATGGCTTTTTCTCCCACACCTTCTGTTTCTTATCCCTAGGGTTCCACATTTGAGTACCGGGTCGCTTAGCATGAGCAACCCACTTCTTCTCTTTCTGCTCTTCCACCACCACATTATCCACAGCCAGGTCATCATAAACCATTTCTGCAAGTTCGACAACAGAATCAAAAGTAGCAGGTTTACTAGCCCGGACAAAGGTGCAGACATTTTGTGGTAGTCCCCTCAAGTAGCACTTGACCCTCTTTGCCTCAGTTTTTACCATATCAGGCACGAGTCTAGACATACGGTTAAACTCAGTAGTGTACTCCCGGAGTGTCATCTTTCCCGCCTTCAAATTCAGGAACTTCATCTCTGCCCTCTCGACTTTAGCATCGGCACAGAACTTCTTCATGACCATTTTCTTCAAATCCTCCCACTTCATAGCCTTGATCTCAGCAGCGGTCTCCCTTTGCTTTACCGTCTCCCACCAAAACATAGCTTCATCCCCGAATGATTGGGTAGCAAACCCCACTGCTCGGTCGGGGCGACACTCGCTAATTTGGATAATCTTGTCCATTGCGGTTATCCATCGGAGAGTAGCGATTGCATCCCCGGTACCAGACAGTTTTGGCGGGTCACAACCCTTAAACAACCTGTAGCTGCACCCACCTCGGCCTTTCCTACCATCATTGATCTTCACAGATCGATCTTCACTTGATTCCTCTTTCTCAGTCTCTTCACCCTTCTTACTACCCTCCCCAATCTCCTCAACAGTTCCAGCACGGCTCCCAGTTCACTTTTCCTGTTGAAGATGCTGCAACAGCTACTGCTTGAGTAATAGCAGCTTGAATCGCCGATTCGAGCTGATTCACTTCATCTTGCACAGTCACACTTCTCTCTTCAACAGATTCGATAACCTGTTGCTCGGGGGCTACTTGGGTAACACGTGGTCTACCACGCCGACTCGTACGACTCCCTTGACCGGCCGTCTTCTTAGCACCAGCCATTCGTGTTATATAGGAAAACACAAACGTCGTCACTACAGGAACTATTTAGTACATGGATAGTAAGGATAACAGGTAATAATAGTGGCCAGCTGTGATTAGCTGATCACGTTACTCTCCATGTCCTATACACTTCCCTTTGTGAGTCCACTTGTGCTAGTTTCTACTTATAACAGTCAGTCATTCATACATCTCATATTATTACACATAACAACATTTCTATATCAAGCAATTAAGTTAGCTATCTTACTCATTCTTTACTATACACAAGATCAACTTACACAAGATGATCACTTTCTAAGCTTGCTTGGGAGACACATGGCATTCTCGGACTGGCATCTTCTTTCTTTTCTTTCTTAAGTCCCATTCTCTGTTCGAGTCTAAGCATGTAGGATACTTATTTCTCTCGAACTTATGCTCTGATACCAACTAGTAAGGCCCCGTTCCCGGTAACCCTACTTTGGTGTTAGATTTACTCATAAACACAGTTATAAAATCAGAGTTAATTAAAAACTTTTCGCGGAATACTTAAAACTTCATGCATTACATTACAAAACATCGAATCTTGTCTTAACATACAAGTTGTCTTTTCATAAACATTAACATAAAACAGTCACGAAACTTCTCCATAGATGCCAGTCTCTTTAGCTTATGCCATGTGTCCCTCCTCAAGCCAGCTGCCTCAATCTATTTGCCTGCGTGCATACTAAAATTCAGCTACGCTGAGTGAGTTCTAGATAATCAATTAACATACGCTAAATCCGTATCCTTACTCATACGTGTCCGAAGATACGTATTTATACCTTACTTATTATTACTTCTTTCATACATACTTTATACACATGCATACGTACTTACATACTTTCTTTCATAAAACCCTATGGTATACCATAAGCTATTCTATCTAAAACATCACAGATATTGTAAGGGTCAGGTCCCTAACATCACAGATATTATAAGGGTCCGGTCCCTAACATCTCAGATATTATAAGGGTCCGGTCCCTAACATCTCAGATATTATAAGGGTCCGGTCCCTAACATCTCAGATATTATAAGGGTCCGGTCCCTAACATCTCAGATATTATAAGGGTCTGGTCCCTAACATCTCAAATATTATAAGGGTCTGGTCCCTAACATCTCAGATATTATAAGGGTCTGGTCCCTAACATCTCAGATATTATAAGGTTCTGGTCCCTAACATCTCAGATATTATAAGGGTGTGGTCCCTAACATCTCAGATATTATAAGGGTCTGGTCCCTAACATCTCAGATATTATAAGGGTCTGGTCCTTTCTGTCTCAAATAACCATACAACTATACCTGTCTCGTTAATTATCCATATATTTTATCATACGTGCATACTTTACATATCTTCTAGTTATAAACTGTATATACATACTCATTCATATAAACATTCTGTACTACTAACATTCAATATACAATCATACACGTATCATACACTTGCCATTCAAGTAAGTGTATTATCTATCACATAGGAGTATGCACACAGCTCCGAAAACATAACAGATAAAGGGGCTAGAACTCACCTAAAGTCGGTTTCTCTCGCCGTTAATGGTAACGCCTTTCTTTAGCTATGCACAGCTAACTGTACAACACATTACACGTGTCAATTATCCATTACCACTACTTCTTACATCTAAGCTAATGAAACCCTTGATCAAAATGCATCTGAATATCGCTTAATCAAATGCATCAGAATTTCGATTCGCATGGGAGGGTTTCGCTTCGCACGGGTTATTTCGCTTCGCATAGCCCGTTTCGCTTCGCATGGGAAGGTTTCGCTTTGCATGGGTTATTTCGCTTCGCATAGCCCGTTTCGCTTCGCATGGCATGCGATGCGAAATTCTTGGATTTCGCATGGCATGCGATGCGAAGCCCTTTCGTCATTTTTACCATTTTTAATGCTATTTTCCTCCGAGACCCTTCCTTGGGACCCGACTTTTACCCTTCTTATGGGTTTTGGTTTGTGCTAACTTTGTGTACTCGTGTTTTTCATGGTTTGAACATCACCTTTTGGTTTTATAACACACCCGTGAGGTTATAACTCACCAAGTTTGTGTTTTTCTTACATCTTACAACCCGATCTATCGTTCTATCAGTTTGCATGTTGAATCCGACCATAAAACTTAAACTTCTAAACCAAAACTCACCTTTTTGCTCGCGGGTTCGAGTTCAGATCTGGACAATACGTAGATCTGGACGTGTTCTTGCTATTTGAAGACACTTGCACACTAAAATCTTCCTTACTTTAACCCGGATTTGGATCCGGGTCTTGAGAGAGAGTATGTGTGTGGAGGGAGAAAAAGTGGTGAAAAGGTGGAGGGGGTTGGCCTTATATAGGGGACTATGGGTCCCACCACCCACTTCCAACTCCAATCTCCAATCCTTATCCAAACATTAACGCACACAAATAAATTAACGACACACAGTTAAATGTAAGGACTTTCTATTATTTATTAATCTCAGAAATGCAGATGTTACAGATAACCCAAGTTTCAACATAGATAGATCTTTATCATTCTTTTTTTTTCATTTGTCTTTAAGTAGCTTGGTTTGAATTTGTACAAGTTGTGGGAACATATGGACTTTCTTTGATTGAAAACAACATATCAGGGTCATTGTAATTGACCGCGGCTTCAAACATCACCTTTCATTTAATGTAATTTTTCTGTCCAACTAAACTTGGAATCTTATTAGTAGACACTTCCTGATCCAAATCTATTTGTTTTTTATTTTTTTTTTGTAAATTTTGTTGAAAATTTAGAAAATATTTTTGTGATTTTTAATTTTAATTTTAAAGACTAAAATTAAACTAACAATTGCTTAAAACTTGAAAATAATACTAAAATTTACTCAAAACTTGTAGATATGGTTAAGAAAAGTCAGATCTGAGTCAACAGGAAATTTCAAATGGATTTCAACCAAACTCTTGAGCAAATAATAACAAAATAAGATGTAGATCTAAGATTAGAATACGTTTAAACCTCACTTTGCAGATATGAAGCAAAAATGAAGAAATCAGAATTAGTGACGTCGCTCTCCAATGGAATAGTGTTTGGCTGATATCATCGCCTTCAATACTTCAAATATTCAGCTCAAATCACACAAATCTTCAATCAAAATACTAAATCTGCAACTCGATGGTCTTTAACAATCTCCCATAGCTCTGATAGAAATTTTAAATCAGACAAGAACACACAAAACACAGAGTATGAAAACCCCTAGAATGTGGCCGGCGGAATCAACTACAAACACTAAGTTGCAAATAATAGTAAGTGAATGAAGAACAAAGCAAAGTAAACTTAAAAGATTTCCATTATCATTAATATTCAATACGATACATGGAAACTTTAGGGTTTTAGAAGGAATAAAATCAGGTGCGGCTGTCAAAGGTAAGAGATATTCGGTGGCCAGAGGTGTATTCAGAGGTGTCCCGTCAATGTGACCTAAATATTCTATTTATCGGCATCTCACATTCCTTCTGGAAACCCTAATCATTACAAAACATTCTAATAATTATTATAAATGTAAAACAGGTCTTCGAGCAAACATCTTCATTAACGAGCTGGGCTCCTTGACCTTTGTAATCCATAAGTATGCTCGGAACATTACTTCGAGTAGACTTATACTTAGAATATTTTCAGTTGAAAATATTCCTCTCAAGCAAGCTTCAATCTTCATGAGCATACCAAAATATGCTAGGATAACTCCCACGAGCAAACAAGTTCTTGCTCGAATCTCTCCAGCCTTTACTTAGATTTATTTTAACATTCTAAGTATACTCTGGTACTGTAGACATGCTCGAGGCCAAATCATGTTGGGAGTAACACTTAGATAAATTTTCATAAACTCCTTACCAGCATACTTGAGATTCATCTTTATTCCATCCTTGCTTGACCCACTAAGTTACTCGGGAACTCAGTTTAAGCGAAGGCATATCAAGGGGTTGCTCGATAGTAAACCTTGCTTGATACAAGAACATCCTTACTCGATGAAGTGCAGGTTGCTCGAAACTAACACTTAGAAGATATTGAAGATTATCATGTTCGGATAGGATATCTTGCTCGAAGAAGTAAAAACCTTTCTCGGAGTGCTTGAGTTTGCTCGAGTTCCATATACTTAGACAATTTTTAGGGAGGTTGAGAAGATTTTAATCTTTCCTTTAGACTCAACACAACATTGTAATTGTACATATGCATATACATTTGTGTGTAAACTACTAAAAAAATCAAATTAACATGTTTGGAAACCAAATCAAAGATTTGATTTGATCTGATTGTTATTTAGGGGTGGGATCCAGTGAAAACTCCTCTTAAAGAGAAAACTTAAAAACTCCTAAAAACTATTTTTAACTTTTTTTTTATTTTTTTTGAAGTTTCTGTTTTTTCCATTATTCTTATATTTTGTTATTGGTTTAAAAAAAAAACTTGTCGGTAACCTCGTCGGTGTAGTGCACATGTGTAATGGTGTGCATTGCATGTATGCAAAAGTGTTTGTATTGCATAGTATACGACACTATTGCACATATTTGATACACACTATTGTATATATGCAATATAGGACTAATACACACATCGATTACACATTAGTACGTATGTGTAATACAACATTAACGCACATGTGCACCACATCGACTTTTATTTTTTTATTATTTTTTTTCCATATAATACAACACTACTACACATATACAATACACAAATATTGAATATATACAACTAAACACTATTGAACTTAAAAATACATAGCAATACAACGGTTTCGTACAGTAATACGTATGTGCATTACAGCGGGTTTTTTTTATTTTTTCGAGTGAAGGGGACCAAAATATAAGAATAATGACAAAAACGGAAATTTGAAAATATTTTTTATATTTAATTAAAAATAATTCTTTAGGAGTTTTTAAGTTTTCTCCCTAAAAATGAGTTCTCTTGATCCTCTCCCTTGTTATTTATACTTCAATTATTAACTTTAAAATAATAATAATAATAATAATAATAATAATAATAATAATAATAATGTTTCTTTTAGCACTAACTATGCATAATGAAGATTAGACATGCTCAAAACGGTTAACCAGTTGTTCAAAAATAGGCTAATTTAATAATCGGTTATTGGTCAACAATTAATTAATTGATTAGAGTGGTTAATCCGGTCGATTAGTAACCGGTTTTCAAGCACAAAAACCCTAGCTGGTATAACAGGTTTCGTGTATAACTGAACCGGTTAACCAAGAAAAAAAACAATTTAAAAAAATATTAATTAAAAAACCTAATCCCAGTTTCAGTTTAACCAGTTACTAACCGGATTTGAGGCCAAAATGAAAAACCGGTTACTAACAGCCAGTTTTTTCAGGTAGAAGCTAGTTAGAGAATCAGATAGAAATCGGTTAGTGACCGATTAACCGGTTTAGTACTAACCGATTAACCGGTTTAGATGTGCACCTATAGTGAAGATGTTTCTTTTAGTTGCGGTATTTAACAATTTTGTCTTTGGGTGGCAGGATTTTGACAAGGTATATGGGCCAGCATGGCATTGCATAGTGGGCTCAAGTTTTTGGCCATTTGTGACCTATGCAACCGGTTGTTTTCTTTATTCCTCTATGGAAAAGTTACATATTTTAGTTTTCAAAACAAAAGTTCAAAAAAAATGTGAACTTTTCTAATTAATATTAAGAACAAATAATATAGATAGCCCATAAAAAGGGAAGTTTCATAACTATTGTCAGTTATAGCGACTTAGTGTCGTTCTCCTTTGTTTACAACCCTAGATAATAACTTGGATGAGGTTACGTTTAGAAACATGTGTTTGAAAGTTTTCTGAGTTAAGACAGATCGGTTTCTCAGACCAAGTTAATCGCTTGAATAGCTTAAGTGTGAGCTAGTGATTCAATAAATGTTTCGACTATCAACTCATTGCCATGAAAGAGGAAATGTGTTTTCCTTGTTGATATTTGGATTAGATGACGAGTGTATTAGTTAAAGAAAAGGCTGAAGCATGAAGAAACACTAGTCCAACTTGAAAGGTCAACCTAATATCTTAACCGGGGTTATGGTTTCTTGATCTTCAAAGAACACAGATTCAACCTGCAAAATAATAACACCGTGACCTTGTTACGAGAAGGGGAAGATTGTGGTGGGGGGGGGGTGTCTTGTCTTAACTACCCTCCGGTGTGTAAACCGGTAGACGTTCTTAGGGAGTAATTCGTAAGAATGCAAGAGTGTCGATCTCTTTACCGTTTGGCAGAGTAAGGTATCTATAGTTAGAGAGGTTGAGAAGGATTGCACGGCTGTCGCTATCAGATGAACCTTCTATTCTTGGGGGAGCATGTTTAAGGTTTCTGATTGGATGTGACAGCTGATGGATGGATACAACTGCCACCAGGGAGTACAACGTTGGCATCCCGTGATTGGTCCATCGTACAATCGTGGTCCTTTGGGGAATCTTGGGCTGTGATTGGATTAAGGACTAGCAAACGGGGGCGCTCACAAGTCTCTTGTAATCTGAAAAGGATGTTTCTGTAGGTAAGGAGTTGGCTCGCTAGTGTGTGGGTGAATCTATGATACTACCTCTTCAAAGCACGATATGAGATAAAGAGAAAGTATGCCAACTATTTTTAGATATATTTGACAATGTTATATGCATGAAATATATAATTATATAAAATGTCTTGAAATGTACAAATATTATACTCTTATTTATTTACTAGACGTGAGTTTTATGTCAAGAATTTTTTTTATCGTAGTTACTTTTTATGGATAAACTTTTCGAGCATCTATTTTATGCAAATGTATCTTTAGCACATTACTTTCTTTTAAAGAAAGAGAGTGAGTTTTATATATATAAATACGAATATACAAATACAATGAATATAAATACGAATATACAATGGATACATCAATTTTTTAACTGACTATTATAGAAAAAGAAAATCTGGCTCTAGCCAAAGGTAGAAAAAGCCGAATGAAACAAGTGAAAGTATAAATTTACAAATGACCCTAGAGAGTTCTAAACCACTCGAAAATATTAACCAACATGAAAATAACCATTTGTTTCAAAAAAATGATTCATATTTCTCTACAGCCCTGGACTTTTCGCTATCATGTAGTATCTAATTTCTAGTCTTTTAGCTCTTGTTATATTTTCTAGGGTTTCACCCCTTTGGTCATGTGTTAAGAATCATCATATTGATGCTCTTATTATATTATGATGATTTGTTTGAAATCTATACAAATCCATAATATATGTTGTTGGTTGTGCCTTGATAAACACATTTTGATGTTGGTCTTTATTGATATAATAATGTTGTAGACTTGAATTGCATAATCGTTGTCACACGTGAACTTGTTTGATCGTATAAGCTTGTGATTTGGTTTGTGTTAATGGAATGAAGTGGGCATGGAATGAGAGAAGTAATGGAATGAAGGAGGAATGAAATGGATCATAATCATTCATTTGACTTGTTTGAGAATGAAATGAATTATTACTTTATGTTGTTTGGTATCCAAAAAAAATTGTAGGAATGAAATAGAAATAAAAAAAGAATATTATTTTACCAAAATAAAAAAAAAACAACTTGCAATGGCGACAGTGGTGGTAGCTCCAGCGACGAAAATGGTGGTGGTGATGAGGCGGTAGGGGCGGTGGTTGTGGTGGTGGTGGCGGCGGCACTGGTCAAGCAGTAGTAGCATTGGTAGTGATAGCGATGATAGGGTGGCGGCGGTTAAGTGGTGGTGGTCAGGCAGTGACAGTGGTGGTGGCGGTGATGGTTAGGCGGCGGCGGTGACAATGGTTGTGGTGGTTACCAAGACGACGGTGGCGATGGTAGCGCATGTGGTAAGGTGGTGATGGCGGCATAGGTGACGGTGGCGACGGTGGCGGTGGCGACGGTGGCGGTGGCGACGATGGTGGTTAGGTGGTGGTGGTGGCTATGGTGGTGGTGGTGTTAAGAAAGTAGAATGATGAATGGAATGAAAAAAAAGAAGGGGGAGTGAGAAAGAATTGTTTTGATGAAATGAGATTCTATGTGTAATGGATGATTCCATTCCATTGAGCAACCAAACATCACTTTTTTCATTCCCATGTAATGAATCATTACATTTTCGCTGTCATTCATGCATTTTAAACGTTACCTAAGTGAATAATGGCATGTAGTTGGTATATGATATTTTTGTTTTTCAATAACGACACATGTTAATATGTTATATAATAGTTGTCAACTTCTCATTATCAAAGTTAAGGCTCATCAAGTCCAAATTAAAGTTAAAAACATTGATATCCGAACAAATTAGCTTGGCATCATCAATATTAGCCATAAAACAAATTTGCTTGTGAACAAATTGCTTGATCGTATAAGCTTGTGATTCATCCTTGTTAACCAACAATTTGATTATACTACATTAGTTTGTATATGAATCAATAAATTAACTTGTGTGCTAGTGTGTGTAAACTTGAAATTTGCTTTCCATTACTTGGACTTTCAAGCTATTTGAACCTTCATTTAAGAACCTTTTGGACTGTGTTAACATGACCAATTCAATAATTTAATTTGTCTGTAAATCTGATGGACAATAAATGATACATGCCACACACATTTGAAATTTGCTTTTCGTTACTTGGACTTCTAAACTATTTGAGCCCTCATTTAAGACCCTTTTAGACCGTATAAACATGAACCAACCAATAATTTAATTTGTCTATAAATCTAATGTACGATAAATGATTGAAATTTGCTTTCATTATTTGGACTTTCAAACAATTTGAACCCTCATTTAATAACCTTTTGGACTATATAAACATGAACCATTCAATATTAGTTCGTCTGTAAATCTAATGGACGATAAATGATGCACGTCACACACATTTGAATTTTGTTTCCTGTTAAAGTTGGCCAGGGCCGTTCCTAATAATAGTTAAAAGCTTTAGGTGAGAAAAAAATTTAGACAAAGTAAAAGGTTTTTTTTTAATTAGGTTTATATCATGGTTGGAGAAGTCGCTAGGCGCTCCTAGTCGGTCGACTGGGAGTCACGAGTACTTGGTCTAGTCAGAGAGTACTCAGACATGTTAAATTATAAATAGATTAATTTTTGGGAAGTTTTATATATGTCAAGTATCATCAATTTACTAATATTTATAACATAACTAGTTGGGTGCTTGCGCAATGTGGTGGGGTATGCACACAAACATGACATCGAACGCGTAACCGGTGTTATTGTTTCTGTACGTGCGTGACTTCACAATAGTATGCCTGTAACCTGACAATAGTATGCTCGTAATGCGGCATTGGAAGCTTAACCAGTGTTAGTCGACTGCACATGCACAATCAAGTGTCGGTGCGCACGTAACGCTACATTGAACGCATCTTGACCCGCAACTCGTTCCGTCTAATATTGTTCTAACCCGAAATCTGTTCGGACATAACCCATTTTGACCCGAACCCGTCTTGGCCCAAACCAAATTAACCTTTGTTTGTATTGACCCATTCCAACCATAACCTTTTAGACCATGACCCAAACTACCGAACCCACCCGACCCATTTATCGGTCCTTAATGCTAATCATGTAACACGTTAAGTTTCTAAAATGAAAAATGTATAGCAATACCATACTCAAATTAAATAATAAATTACTCGTTTTTAGAGTATAACTTTTTTTAAAGAATATTAATATATGAAAAAGTTATAAACGTTTAATCATCGTGGTGGTAGTTGGTTTAAAATAAGGACTAAGGAGTGTATATATAAGTACTCTATAAATTAACAAAATGTGCCTAGAGTTATAAACGTTTAATCGTCGTGGTGGTAGTTGGTTCCCTGGCCTTGTAGTTCAAAAAGGGTGGCGGATCAAAGGACAACCCAGGCAGCGGATCAGTGCATGGGACAGTTAGTCGTGCGAGTATTTGTTAATGAGGGTGCTGACCAGATTTTTCTTGGGGTCATTGAGCTTCTCACGGTGGTCCCGAAAGCAAGTTATGTTGAAGATCTCAATCAGATTCGCAACTTACTTAAGGTGAGTAACCTCTTGGCTGTGGATCCAAATCTCGTTACGAATCATTTCTATTTTATTTTAGTCTTTCGAAGTTGAAAGTTTATTCGTTGAAAATATATTAAAGAGTAGTGTTTGCATCGTTATGGAAGGCAAACCGGCAACTAGTTGCGCTGCTAGCTTAATAAAAACTAAGTTGTTTAAAAAATATTGCATTAATAAATTTTAGGTTCATAACATTACTATTCAGGTTTATAAAACAACTAGCTTTTAAACCCGTGATTACACGGGATTTATCAAATGATAAAAATAAATAAGGTCTGTTATTTCAATTGTGATTCTCAAAATACTTATAAATTAATTTAATGTATACTTAAAGGAAAAACAAGCGGGTGAACACAAATTACTAAAATAGCATGGTTTTGGAAACATCGGGTGTGGATTTGCAATAAATTTTAAAAATGTGCTAAAGTTGCGTAGTTGATCAAACTTCAGGTATGAAAATAGCACTATGTTATAAAATCCAAACTATGTTATAACCCGTTTGACAAAATGGTTTTGACCCATGACCCATGAGTAGCTAGAATGAATGAGAAGAGGGATTAGAAATTATGAGAAATAAATGTTTGACACCTAAGCTTCAACATTTTCTTTTATTAGTATTGTAAGAAGTAAGATGTAAGATTTATTATATAATTCTTGTGTTCGCAGCTTGAAAACTTGGCAATGAAATCCCTGACGAAGATCATAAAAGTTTCTTACCGTGAGGATATGGTAAAGTTTCCACTACCCATTTCATCGGGCATATCATACTTACGGGGGGAGGTGACAAAGAGATTCAAGATGTTGAATCAGAAAGCGTTTCGAATCAAATATAAAGGCCGCAAAGGTAACCTGCCAATATCGAGTGACGATGACCTTCGGGCTTGCATAGCGCGTTCGGGGCTTCGAGCTCACCTACAATCAAAATGCAAATCGAATTAGTGGCATGAGACAAATATTCCTTTTGTGTTTTATTATTTCATGTTAGGCATATATAGTATTGTACTATTTTTAATTTTACTTGTTTTTATCCCATTAACATATTCAAACTTGATTTAACGTTTATTTTTTGTTCGTTGTTAGCTCTGTTGTTCTTTAAGTGGATCCTTTTCTATATAAAGTATACGTGTAACGTCTATAAAAAATTATGTGTATGTCTCATGAGGGCACATAAGCACGGTAACAGTAGATGAACAGGTACGAGAAAAGAAGACCGGATGATAGTCTTAAACTCACAATTTGATATTTGCTTTCCATTACTTGGACTTTAAAACTATTTGAACCCTCATTTTAGTATCTTTTGGATTGTATAAAAACATAAACCAATCAATAATTTAATTTGTTTGTAAATCTTACGGACGATAAATGATGCAAGTCACAAATTTGAAATTTGTTTCCCATTACTATTAGACTGGGCCCTCAAAATATTTGACCCCTTAACAAAAAACTTTTTTGAGATCTAAATACACATGAACCCGGTTCAAAGACAGAACTTTTTTGGACTGTATTAGCATGACTTTCAATCTGTTTGAACCCTCATTTAAGACCCTTTTGGACTATATTTACATGAACCAACCAATAATTTAATTTGTTTATAAATCTCATGGACGATAAATGATGCACGTCACACGCATTTGAAATATTATTTCCAATACTTGGACTTCCAAACAATTTGAACCCTCATTTAATACCTTTTGGACTATATGAAAACGAACCATTCAATAATTTAATTCGCATGTAAATCTAACGGACGATAAATGACGCACGTCACACACTTTGAATTTTCCTTCCGGTTACAGTTGGCCAAGGCTGTTCCCAATAATAGTTAAAAGCTTTTAGGCGAGAAAAAAATTTAGAGATTAAGTAAAAGATTTTTTTTAATTAGGTTTAAACCATGGTTGGAGAAGTCGCTAGGTGCTCCCAGTCAGTCGACAGGGAGTTGCGAGTACTTGGTCTAGTCGAGAGTACTCATGCATGGTGAATTATAAACAAATTAATTTTTGAAAAGTCATATATATATCATGTATCATAAACTTACTAATATTTATAACATAACAAGTTGGGTGACCGCGTGATGCGGCGAGTTATGCAGCAAACATGACATCGAGCACGTAACCGGTGTTACTGTTTCGGTACGTGCATGACTTCATAATAGTACGCGAATAACCTGACGATAATATGCTCGTAATGCGGCATTGAAAGCTTAAACGGTGTTAGGAAGCACGCCACACAGGGACTATACACGCATAATCAAGTGCCAGTGCACACGTAACGCTACATTAAACGCATCTTGACCCACAACCCGTTCCGCCTAACATTGTTCTAACCTGAAATCCGTTTTGACTTAACCCATTTCGACCCGAACCCGTCCCGGCCCAAACCAAATTAACCTTTGTTTGTATTGACCCATTTCATCCTTAACCTTTTAGACCATGACCCGAACGACCCATTTGTCGGTCCTTAATGCTAATACCGTAACACGTTAAGTTTTTTAAAACAAAAAATGTGTAGCAATACCATATTCAAATTAAAAGAGAATAAATTACTCGTTTTATGGTATAATGTTTTTTAAAGAATATTAAGGTGTGAAAAAGTTAAAAACTTTTAATATCGTGGGGTAGTTGGTTTAAAATAAGGACTAAGTAGTATATATTTAAGTATTCTATAAATTAAGAAAATGTGACTAAAGTTAAAGGACCAAACTTGTAATTATTTTTTAATAAATTAAAAATTAAATAGTACATGATTTTGCTAAAAGACAAAATTGCCCATAAAATGTCATAATCATATGCATTATGGTTTGTACTTAAAGCAACAAGTTTGGTATATTTTAACAATTAAGAGGTCCATTACTTTTTCTTTATATATAGATATAGATATAGATATAGATAAAGATACGTAAATATCAATATAAATAAAAAAAATTCATCGTAAAAACTAAAGCATTATAAAAATTGATAATCACTAATTAACAAAATTATATTTATTCTTTATTATTATAGATATAGGAATTATGTTATTGTTTTTCAAGTCAAACTTGCCTCGAGTTGACTAATTAGATCTGATTCTGGCTGAAGTTGACTGCATTTGATTGATTCCGAATAACCATGTGGAGTTAAAGAAAGTCGTCTCGACACCATACCTTTTACAGATTACCCGGCGAGTGCTTGGCCTATTTGACCTACTTTTACAACACTAATATAAACAATTAAATATTATAATGGACTTATTGGGTTATGGTATGGATTGTGCATTTTTTTTTAAAATAAAAACGGGCTAAAATCAATTGAAGCCTAAACCAGTTCTAGTTAATATCCGCAGCCCCAAAAACCAAAACTGGATTTATGAATCGAAAACCGGTTTTAGTTAATACCCGTTGTTCCAAAAACCTGTTCCAACATGATTGAAACCTATGGTTCTTAACCGTTTTTAAATGTTGAGCTGAGAAGCAGTATTACACCATAAGTTCGAAAATTTTATTCTCTTTAATTTGATTAATTGCTAAAGGATTTTTCATTTAAAAAATAAAATGTTACGTGATTAAGAGGGTCTATATTTACTCGACGCTTCGTGTGAGCACCCCTCTAATACACACACATATATGCATCATTTTAATTTTCTTAGTGCGTGTTTAAAAGTGGATCCAACATTGATGAGGAAATACGAATGTTTAAAATGCTAAATGAACGTAAACGGGACGTTTATGAACATAAATGAACGAACTAAACATGTGTTCGTATTCGTTCATTTCATTAAATGAACAAAAAAAATTTGTCTATGTTCGTTCCGTTAATTAAATAAACAAACTTCTCATAAAACAGTTTACAAGCATTAAGTTCATTTACAGGCATCCCATCAACCGTAAAAAAATTCACATGAATATGTAAAATTGTTCAAAACATAGGCAACTTTGTTCGTAGGTTGATAAAACAAACGTAACAATTACATATTATCGGTTAGTTAGTAAATAAATGAAAATTTTAATATAAGTGCAAATTTAGTAGATGATAACTTGACCCCTTAATTAGGTTCACATTTTGAAATTTACACCCCATTACTGGTCCCCTGGACCTACAAAAACTTGACCCCTCAATTAAGAACCTTTTGAAATCATATATAACTAGTTCACATGCAAATGAACTAGGTCATCAATCTAAAAATCACTTCTAGCTTTGAATAATGGAGTCCAAGATTGAAAACATGTTTATGGGATTTGACTTTGGAGGGCACTCAGGATGTCTTCTATTCTGGAAATACATACCACTGGGCAATGGGAGGTGGATTCTCACAATGAAAGATCAACCTTTTTGGTCAACTAAAGACCATAAAGCTCTTGAGATTTACAGAAGGAGTTGTCTTGAATACGGTTATCCTGTTGAACCACATAGACAGGTCGACCAAGAATGGTTCGCTAGCCTTGTAGTTCAAGCAAGGGTGGCGGATGAAAGGACCGCTCGGGCAGCGGATCAGTTTATGGGACAGTTAGTCATGCCGGTATTTGTTAATGAGGGCGCTGACAAGAAGTTTCTCGGGGTCATTGAGCTGCTCACGGTGGTCCCGAAAGCAAGTTATGATGAAGATCTCAATCAGATTCGCAACTTACTTAAGGTGAGTACCTCTTGGTTGCGGATTCAAATCTCGTTACAGATCATTTCTATTTTATTTTATTCTTTTGAAGTTGAAAGTTCATTCGTTATAAATATATTAAAGAGTAGTGTTTGCATCGTTATAGAAGGCAAACCGGCAACTAGTTGCGCTGCTAGCTCAATAAAAACTAAGTATTTTGAAAATATTACATTAATAAATCTAAATCTTGGGTTCATAACATTACTATTCAGGTCAATAAAACCATTAATTATATAATTCTTGTGTTCGTAGGATGAAAACTTGTCAACAAAACCCTTGACGAAGACAATAAAAGTTTCTTACCGTGAGGATATGGTAAAGTTTACACTACCCATTTCGTCGGGCATATCATACTTACGGGAGGAGGTGACAAAGAGATTCAGGATGTTGAATCATAAAGCGTTTCAAATAAAATATAAAGGCCGCAAAGGTAACCTTCCAATATCGAGTGACGATGACCTTCGGGCTTGCATAGCGTGTTCGGGCTCACCTACACTCAAAATGCAAATCGAATTAGTGGCATGAGAAAAATACTCCATTTCTGTTTTATTATTTCATGCTTGGCATGTATTGTACTATTTCTTTTTACTTTTTTTTTATAAGTATTTTAAATCAAAATTTCATTTCTACTTGTTTATATCCAAACTTTGATGTTTACACGATAGTATCTAAAAGTCATTAAAACAAACGTGACTATTATATGTTTGTTGTTACATCCGTGTTAAACCGCGATTTGATTATACTATGTTAGCTTGCATATTAAACAATAAATTAACTTATGTGTAAACTTGACGGACGATATATGTTTAACTCGCAATTCAAAGTCTGCTTTCCATTACTTGGACTTTCAAACTATTTGAACCCTCATTTTAGAATCTTTTGGACTCGTAATAAACATGAACCAATCAATAATTTAATATGTTTGTAAATATAATGGATGATAAATGATGCAAGTAACAAATGTGAAATTTGCTTCCCACTATGACCCCTTAATTAAGAACTTTTTGGAATCTAATAAACATAAACCCAGTTTAAAGACAGAAGAAGAACTGCCACATAGTTGAATTCATAGTCCCTTGTAGAAGATCTCATAACTGGTACAAATGGCGTACTCTACAATGTATCCTTCTTTGTGTCTTACTTTAGCGAGGATTGGAAGCATGATTGGCTTTCCTAACCACGGGTTTCGGATTGTGCTTTTCCTCATAACCCTCAGCACATATAGTCTTACTGTTTTCATTCATAGTGCCTTGGCGTCTAGTGCTATCATGAAGAGTTGAATTCATAGTCCCTTGTAGAAGATCTCATAACTGGTACAAATGGCGTACTCTACAATGTATCCTTCTTTGTGTCTTACTTTAGCGAGGATTGGAAGCATGATTGGCTTTCCTAACCACGGGTTTCGGATTGTGCTTTTCCTCATAACCCTCAGCACATATAGTCTTACTGTTTTCATTCATAGTGCTATCATGCACCTCTTCCGTAGGTCCCTGCTTGACTCTTGGCCTGCCTTGGCGTCTAGTGTGACCCCCACGCTTACCACCTCTTGCACCAGCTATTCTTACAATCCTAATAAAAAACACCAATGTTTGTTAAATAGCTAACGACAATAGCTAGTTGAAATTAGCTATTCACACCAATCTCTATGCATGCCTTAAAACACTTACCATTATGACCACATTCGTGCTTGACATCTAAAGCCATCATTCAAGACATATTACAAAATAGCATACCATTGTTTGCATTTCAGTACTGTGAAGTTAATTAACTATTAACATCTCTCTTCTTCTGTTTGCCTATTTAACCACCCCCTCCCCCCCCCCCCCCCCCCAAAAACAAAACAAAAAAACCTGTCCTCTCTCCCTTCTTTCCCATATAATTAGTCAAACTTTATTCTCCGTTGTTCCCCGAGGGGCCCGCTTTGCCAAATAGAATGGATGAGGTTGCGGGATTGGCGACGAGTTTTACCTTGTATTAGGCCGTTCTTACACACATGGGACATACTTACTTAAGGAGAAAACTCAAAGCCGATTAAATTAACGATTAGACGATTACATCGTTTAAAAAAAGTCCAAAAAAAATTACCAAACTTATTATGGCCCAATTGCCTACATACCTATTTCTTAAGAAAAATTGAATTATGTTACAATAATCTAAACTTTGTTCCGTTGACCGGCGCTAAGTCAAACTTTAAAAATGGACTACAGCTAGGGCTGTTCTCTGGTTCGTTTTTTGTGTTTCGGGTTTTTCGGGTTTTGAATTTTTAAATATTAACCCGAAACGCAACCCAAATCTCTCACGGGTTTTTTTGATTCGGGTTTTTTTGGGTTGGGTTAATTGGGTTTCGAGTATCCTAGAAAATAAACAAAAAACAAAAAAATTTAAAAAACTTCAATGTTAAAATTAAACCAACATATTCTTTTTTGCTCGTAACGTAATAATCAAATAAGAAACCAACATAACTTGATAAAGTCATAAAACAATTTAAAAGAAGAGTAAACTAAGTAACTAACTAGAAACATAATCGTCTTCAGTCAGACGTGACTTGGTAGTTCGATTACCGTTGCTATTAGTAATAAACGGAAACATAAGTTAACAATAAACAATCGATCCATAATGGTTGGAATAACAACAGTCGCTTAGGCTCAGATTCTGATCACTTTAGTGACTAAGACTAAGCCTATTATACCTAAAATTATATTTAATTTCAAAACTAAAAGTTTATTCGGGTTTTTCGGGTTGACCCGAAACTTATAAATCAAACCTGAGAACCAACCCGAATTACTTCAGTTTGGGTTCGGGTTAGTCTTTTCTCGGGTTCATGTTTTTCAGGTCGGGTTAGTTCGGTTACGGGTTTTTTTGTTTTAGGTTTCTGGTAAAAGTGACAAGCATTCCCAAGTTTTGACCTATTGACCGCCAACGAGCTTTTCACTAACGGGGTTAGATTTCGTTAGTATTTGATGATGTGGATGATGAGGTGTACGGTGATATGACAAAAATTACGTGGACTGCTTATGTCGTAAAAAGTTATTTTAAATTTAAATTTAAAATAATTCGCATGAAAACGATTCGTGGAAAGAATTCGCATGGCTATGCAATGCGATTCAATGCGATTCGTGGAAAGAATTCGCCTCGCATGAAAATGATTCGCATCTCATGGCTATGCGATGCGATTCACGGAAAGAATTCGCATCGCATGGCTATGCGATGCGATTCTGTGCCATGAGATCAGAATCTTCTCTTCTTCATTTTTTACAATTTTAAAGCCATTTTTCCTCCGTGACTCTTCCTTAGGACCCGATTTTACCCTTTTTATGGATTTTGGGTTATACACGTGTTTTACAAGGCCCAAATATCACATTTTCTTCCTATACCGCACCCGCTAGGTCACAACTCACCAAGTTTATGTTTTTCTTACATCTTACAGCCTGATCTATCGTTCTATCAGTTGGCATGTTGAAACCAACCATAAAAACTTAACCTTGTTGCAAAAAACTCACCTTTTGATCTCGGTCGGGTTCGGATCCGGACAACCCGTAGATCTGGACGTGTTCTTGTTGTTTCAAGATGTTGAACACGAGATTTGTCCTTCTTTTGGTTCGAAATTGGATCCGAGTATTAGAGAGAGAAAGTGTGTGTGTGCGTGTGTGTTGTGAAGGAAATGAGAATGGAGAAAGGAGGAGTCCCATTCTCATGCCCAATCCCAATCATATTCAAAACACTAACACACAATTAAACTAACATAACACTCTTTATTTATTATTAACAAAAGTAGGATGTTACAAGTCTACCCTCCTTAAAAGAGATTTCGTCCCCGAAACCTATCTATTACAACTAAACAAATGCGGGTAAAACTTGCGCATCGCTTCTTTAACTTCCCAAGTGGCATCTGATCCCTTACAATGCTTCCATACCACTTTTACCAAGGGAATGACCTTATGACGAAGCCGCTTCTCCTTGCGGTCGACTATCTCAATAGGCCGCTCCACGTAGTTTAACTGTTCATCCACCTCAATGTCCAGTAGTGGCACATGGGGCGTGTCATCAGCTAGACATTTTCTCAAGTGAGAGACGTGAAAGGTAGAGTGAATTCCTTCCAGCTCGTCAGGTAGTCAAGCTTGTAAGCCACTTCACCCACCCGAGCTAGAATCTTGAACGGTCCTATGTATCTTGGACTCAACTTTCCCCTCTTTCTAAAACGTGTAATCCCTTTCCAAGGCGAGACCTTAAGCATCACATTGTCCCCAACATTAAACTCGATCGATTGTCATCGCTTATCGACATATGACTTCTGACGATCTTGAGCAGCTTTCATTCTTGCCTTGATCTGATCAAACCTCGAAGAGGTTTCTTGCACAACTTCCAGACTACCAATCTCCTTCTGACCAATTTCTCCCCAACAAACAGGAGTTCTACATCGTCTACCATATAACATCTCTAAATATGGGATACCAATACTTGAATGGTAGCTGTTGTTGTAGGAGAATTCTCCCAAGTGAAGATGATCATCCCAACTTCCTCCAAAGTCTAACACACATGCACGTAGCATATCCTCAAGGGTTTGGATAGTCCGTTCAGAATGCCCATCTGTTTGAGGATGATACGCAGTGCTGATGTTTAGTGTAACATCTCGGATTTTCCAAACCCGTATTCGTTTATTCTTAACCCGACTCGGGAAAATTTTCAGATCTTTATTAGTAAACAATAAAACAATTTTAAGTATTTAAGATTTATATTTACATGTTATACCCTTTAAATTTTCTAATTGGTTTATTCTTTAACCTAACTTGAAAAATAATAAATTTTTAAACAATTAATGAAGTTCAAGGACTAGAATTGCCAAACACCTTTTGTGGCCGCGCGGCGCTATGGCATAGTTGACAGATCGTTTTCATTTACTATGTTTCCTAGTTCTTTTTTGGCCCGAAATCGTTTATTTTGGACTAAATCAAGTGTTTTAAGCCCCAAGAAAACTAACATAGCTACGATACTTGTCCACATACATTACCCCTTCCACAATTGATTTATGTCTACATTTTATGTTGATTTCATCATTAAAAGTTTATTCGGTTTCCTAAACGAGTGAACTAGCTATAATTAGTTCGTTTTAATGTTTCCTATATAAACAACCTTTATTTCTCCTGCCATAAACCTTCCCTAAACCCTAATTCACTAATCCCAGCCGTCATCCTCCTCTGGCCTTCATCATCTTGCTTGGTTTTTGCTATTTTGTTGAAGATACGAGCACACACGGTTGACTTTGCTTGAATTAGGATCTTTGACTCATCGTATCTGTTGATTCCTTCACTTTCCGGGTAAGTTGTAAACATAGGAATCGTTCATACATATTTCCTAGTCAATAAAATTCAATCAATTTCGGTGGTTGAAGTGTGTTGACTGGGCAAATCGTTTAAAACTCGTTAAAGGGTAAAATAGTCAACTAGTTTGACTTACGTTTTCTCATACTTCTGGTCGGATTCAACGTTCGGTCTAGAAGACTTTTATTCTCGTAATGAAATTTTAAGGCTACTGACCAAAACCCAACTTTCGACTCACTGTTCAGATTCTGGTCAGTAACAGCTCGGTTAAATCTTAAATATAACATAACTTGAGTTCTAAACATCCGTTTGGATTGATTCCAGCGGCCAAGAGTCCGTTTTTACTTGTGTTATCATATCTCAAATATTTAGATTCTGATCGTTTATAACATTTGACGTGTAGTGGACGACTCGCTTATTCGTTAGCTCGTTTAATCGCATTTATTAATCACTTGTCATTAATCTAAGGTGAGTTTGATCATTCCCCATTTTATACACTGTTTTCAAATGTTTTGGGGACATATGTGTACTTACTCATATTTTCTATCATATATATATACATAATCTCGCAAACATAATCATTGTGTGAATATCAATTAAATGCTATTTGCTAATTATTACTTGCTTAATTGTTTACTTTATCGCATTCGAAGAGATCCAACATATCCCGTTGTATAGGATTCTCATTAGTATGATCATACGACCGTCTTAGTAACCGGAGCCCGATTCGCTTGGCGAAGGTAAACCGACAATCTCAGTCATCGTAATCAATGCCCGATTCGCTTGGCAATGATTTAATGGCACACTAGCGCGTTTATGGTTGATATATGCTTTGTTATGATTTGATTGATTACTATCACATGTTTTGTTTGCGTATTTAAATTTATCATTTATTGTTTATTTATTATATAACTATTTGTTGTGTCAAAATTGGTGATCATCTCACTCAACTTTATGCTGACAAACTCCATTTTCTATGCATATGCAGGATGGTTTGTATTGAAGATTGAAGTTGGACACTTAGACAAGACCTTAGGATATAAACAAGATAATCATTATTTAAGCTTATATTCACGTATTTAACTTGTTTGTTATATTTGGATATGTGTGTATTCTTTCAACAAAATAATTAATTAGATATTGTCACCTTTTATGTATGATAGTATCTTAGAGCTGTGAGCAATCGGATCACACCCCGGCATTTCCGCCTTAGGTCGGGGTGTGACATTCAGTCTCGTTCCCATCGCTTCATGGAACTTCTTCCAAAATCTTGAAGTAAAGTGGGTATCTCTGTTGGACACAATCGACAACGGCACTCCATGTTTTGCCACAACTCCCTTAACGAACATATTTGCTAACGTTTCTGAAGAGATAGCCTCTCGTATAGGCAGAAAGTGAGCACTCTTATTCAAACGGTCTACAATCACCCATATGGTATCATGATTCTTAGCTGTACGCTGTAGCTTAGTTATGAAATCCATGGTGATGTGTTCCCATTTCCATTCCGGTATCTCCAGTGGCTGCATATTCCCATACGGTTTCTGGTGCTTAGCTTTAACCTGCAAGCAGGTCAAGCACTTGCTGACATAATCTACCACCTCGTTCTTCATACCCGGCCACCAATAGTCTCTCTTCAGGTCTTGATACATCTTGGTGGATCCTGGATGGATCGAGTATCGAGAATTATGGGCCTCGTCTAGGACTCGAATTCTAAGATTCCCATGTCGCGGAATCCACATCCGATCAAATCTGGTCTTTACACCATGAGTATTATCTATCAAATCGTTCTGCTTCCCAAAGATCCTTTCTTTCTTCATCAACCCTTCATCCATAAGCACCTCTGATTGGACCTTGCTGATCTCTTCAAAGAAATCTGAGTTGATTATCAACTTATATGACTCCACTATCGCGATAAATTTTTCATTCTTTCGTCTTAAGGCGTCAGCAACTACATTAGCTTTTCTCGGATAGTACTTGATGTCACAGTCGTAGTCTTTAATCAACTCCAACCATCTTCTCTACCTCATATTCAACTCTTTCTGCTCGAACAAGTACTTCAAACTCTTATGATTTGTATAAATGTACACTTAGTACCATAAAAGTAATGTTTCCAGATCTTGAAAGCATGCACCACAGCTACTAACTCTAGGTCATGCGTCGGGCATGTGCTGTCGTGAACTTTCAACTGTCTAGACGCGTAGGCTTTGACCTTCCCTCGTTGCATCAACACACAACCTAACCCTTGATACGAAGCATCAGTACAAACTACCAAATCCTCATCACCATCGGGCAGAACAAGGATTGGAGCTTGTGTAAGTATTTTCTTCAATTCTTCAAACGCTTCTTCTTGATACTTACCCCAACTAAATACTACAGTTTTCCGGGTCATGCCGTTCAACGGTACGGCTATCTTGGAGAAGCCCTGAATGAATCTCCTATAATAGTCGGCTAACCCTAGGAAACTGCGTATCTCGGTCGGGTTTCGCAGAGTCTTCCAGTTCTTTATCGCTTCAATCTTAGCTGGGTCTACAGTAATCCCCTCAGGATTGATTATGTGACCTAGAAACTGCACTTCTCTTAACCAGAACGCACACTTTGAGAACTTAGCGTACAGTTTCTCCTTCTTCAAAACTTCTAACACTTCTCTTAGATGCTCAACATGGTCAGACTCGCTCTTCAAATAAATTAATATATCGTCAATGAAAACGATAACCGACTTGTCTAACATCGGCCGACATACCCTATTCATCATATCCATAAATGCTGCGGGAGCATTCGTTAGACCAAACGACATCACGAAGAACTCGTATTGTCCAAATTGTGTCCGAAACGCTATCTTAGGGATGTCCGCTTCTTTCACCTTTAACTGATGATATCCCGATCTGAGGTCTATCCGCGAGAACCAGCTTGCACCTTGTAATTGATCAAACAAGTAATCAATTCGTGGCAACGGATATCTATTCTTTGCCGTAAGCTTATTCAACTCCCTGTAGTCAATACACATTCTCATGCTTCCATCTTTCTTCTTAACAAATAACACCGGTGCGCCCCACGGGGGAAACACTCGGCCTTATAAAACTCTTGTCGAGGAGTTCTTGCAGTTGGCACATCAATTCTTTCATCTTGGACGGCGCCAGACGATAAGGTGCTTTTGCGACATGTAAGGCCCCGTTCCCGGTAACCCTACTTTGGTGTTGGATTTACTCATAAACACAGTTCTTAAACCAGAGTTAATTAAAACTTTAGCGAAATAATTAAAACTTCAAGCATTACATTACAAAACAACGAATCTTGTCTTAACAAAAGTTGAATTGTCTTAAACATAACATCATAAATCATAATCACTTCTATTCCAAGATGCCAGTCTTCCAATCCCTACCACGTGCCTTCCTCAAGCCAGCTCCTTTAACCTATTTACATGCGTGCATACTAAAAGTTAGCTACGCTGAGTGAGTTCTAGTTAAGCAGGTAACATAGAACAGTTATGTTACTCGTAAGTTGTTACACACATATATATATATCTGAAGACACATATTACGTTCGTTCTTACTTTCATACTTCCATACATTCATACTTTTACTTATTTTCATTATTTTTATGCATACATAAGTGATCTACGTTTTAAAGAGCCTTTCGCCCTATAACCTTTGCAGATATTATTAGGGTCTGCAACCCTTTACTCTTCGCATATATTATTAGGGTATGCAACCCTTTACTCTTCGCATATATGATTAGGGTATACAACCCTTTACACATCATACATGTCATACATATCATACATACATTGGTTACATCTATTCTCGTATACCTCTTCGTACCTACATTTAACTCTTTCTATGCCAATTAAGTATTATTTATAAACATTCATATGGCATACACTTACCACTTAAGGTAAGTGTATTAACTAATCACGTTGGAGTATGCACACAACCCCGAAAACATAACACAGAAATGGGGCTAGAAACTCACCTGAAGCCGGTTTCTCTCGCCGTTAATGGTAATGCCCTTCCTTAGCTGAGCTCGGCCAACTATGTATCAACTTACGAGTATCAATTATCTGTTTCTACTTACTTCTTACGTCTAGGTTAATGAAACCCTCAACTAACGGGGGTCGGGGGCAGCGCCCCTGGTAACGAGGTCTAGGGGCGACAGCCCCTAGCAGGGTCCAAGGGGCAGATCCCCTGGTTGGGGTTGAGCTGCCAGGTTAGCTCGAAAAAATTTTATTTTCCTTAATAGGTCCTTTATTAAAAACGCATCAGAAAAAGAATCGGGTCACGTTTTGCAACAACTTAAAACATGTCACATGAGAGAATTTCGCTTCGCATAGACCATTTCGCTTCGCATGGACCTTTTCACTTCGCATGGGAATGTTTCGCTTCGCATAGGAAGGTTTTGCTTCACATAGGAAGGTTTCGCTTCGCATGGGAAGGTTTTGCTATGCATGGGAAGGTTTCGCTTTGCATGGCTGAGCGATGCGAATTTCTTTTCATGCAAAAAACCCCTTTTTACATCCTCTTGCCATTTTAAAGCCATTTTACTCCTAGATTCTTCCCTGGAACCCGATTTTACCCTTTTTATGGGTTTTGGGTCGTACCAACCTTGTATGCCCGTGTCTTATGAGGTCCGAATATCACCTTTTTGTCCTATAACACACCCGTGAGGTTATAACTCACCAAGTTTATGTTTTTCTTACATTTTACAACCCGATCTATTGTTTTATCAGTTTACATGTCGAACTCGACCACAAAACTTAACCTTTTAAACCAAAACTCACCTTTTTGGTCTCGGTCGGGTTCGAATCTGGACAACCCGTGGATCTAATGGTGTTTCCTGTTTGTTTGATGATGTTGAACACGAGACTCACCCTTCCTTTTTGCTCGGTTTGGATCCGGGTGCTTGAGAGGAAGTGTGTGTGTGTGTGTTCTTGAGTGTGTTTGTTGTGAAAGGAAAGAAAATGGTGAAAGGGTGGAGGGGTTGGGCTTATATAGGGGGCTATGGGCCCCACAACCCACTCACAATTCCAAAATCCAATCTTTACCCAAAAATTTACACACACAATCAAATTAACGACCACACGTAATAAATTTTCTTTTATTTATTAATCTCAAAATACAGATGTTACATGACGGGCTGTGCTCCTGGTATTAACTCTATATGAAATTTTACTTCTCGTTCCGGTGGTAACCCCGGAAGGTCCTCAGGGAACACTTCGGGATAGTCACACACTACAGGAACGTCTTTCACTTCCTTCGTCTCAGCCGTAGCTTTAACAACGTACGCTAGGTAGGAACTGCACCCTCGCCTTAACAAAACCTTCAGCTTTGATCATCGAAAATGACTTTAAGCCCTGAACTTTCTTTATCACTATAAACCGTCACTGTATCACCATCCAAAGACTTCAATATTATCAATCTACTCTTACACACTATCTGAGCTTCAAATTCAGACAGCCAATCCACCCCAATATTACATCGAATCCTCCTAAGGTCATCACATACAGGGTAGCAGGGAATTCGTGCCCTTCTAACTCTATCTTACAACTTTTAATCATTCTCATAATTTTAACTGAAGTTTCACTAGTGGTCTCTACCATAAAAGTTTCAGGCACACGACAATAAATCAACTTAGCTGTCCTACTAAATGAGGTAGCTATGAAACTCCTAGTCGCACCTGAGTTAAACAATACTGAAGCGGAAATACCGTTTACTAGAAATGTACCTGTCACGACATCTAGGATTTGTTTGGCTTGCTCTTGTGTCAACATGTAGGCTCTGGTCTTTGGCCTAGACTGCTCAGCACCCTTCTTACCGCTTCCCCCAGCTTCACCTTCAGTGCACTCCCTTGCCATGTGACCGTCTTTCCACATTTGTAACAGGCGGGTTTTGCGTTACATTCATTAGAGTAATGCCCCACCTTCCCACATTTATAACAGGCGTTCGACCCTTACCTAAATTCCCCATCCATGGGCCTTTCCACACTTATTGCACACGTCACTACTCCTCCCACTTGCACTCTCCACCGTGCATTTTCCCATAAGTCTTGCATGGCTTCTTCTCCCACACCTTCTGTTTCTTATCCCTTGGGGTCCACATTTGAATACCAGGTTGCTTAGCAGGAGCAACCCAGTTCTTTTCTTTCTTTTCTTCCACCAAAACCACATCATCCACAGCCAGGTCATCATAAACCATTTCTGCGAGTTCGAAAATAGAATCAAAAGTAGTAGGTTTACTTGCCCGGACTAAGGCGCGGACATTTTGTGGTAGTCCCCTCAAGTAGTACTTGATCCTCTTTACTTCAGTATTAACCATTTTAGGCACTAGTCTTGACATGCGGTTAAACTTGGTGGTGTACTCACGGTGTGTCATCTTTCCTACCTTCAAGTTCAAAAACTTCATCTCAGCCCTCTCAACTTCCGCATCTGCACAGAACTTCTTCATGACCATCTCTTTCAAATCTTCCCACTTCATAGCCTTAATCACAGCAGGGGTCTTCCTTTGCTCAACTGTTTCCCACCAGAACATCGCTTTTTCCCCAAATGACTGAGTAGCGTAACCCACGGCTTGGTCGGGACGGCATTCGCTAATTCGGTTAACCTTGTCCATTGCAGTTATCCATTGGAGAGTAGTGATTGCGTCCCCCGTGCCAGACAGCTTCGGCGGGTCACAACCTTTGAACAACCTGTAGCTGCACCCACGTCGGCCGCTCCTACCATCGTTGACCTTCACAGACCGATTTTCACTCGATTCCTCTCTCTCAGTCTCTTCATATTTCTTACTACTTTCCCTTGGTCTCTCAGCGGGTCCTGCACGGCTCTCAGTCAACTTTTCTTGTTGAAGATTTTGCACTGCAGCAGCCACTGCCTAAGTAATGGCAGCTTGGATAGCAAGGTCGAGCTGATACCCTACCTCTCGTACTGTCATGCTTCTTTCTTCATCAGAATCGATGATCGGTTCTTCGGGGGGTACTCGGGTAACACGTGGCCTACCACGGCATCCCGAACGTCCTCCTTGACCAACAGTCTTCTTAGCACCAGCCATTCGTATTCTAAAGGAAAACACAAACGTCGTCACTTCAGGAACTATTTAGTACAAGGATAGTAAAGGTAACAAGTAATAACAGTGGCCAGTTGTGATTAGCTGATCACGTTACTCTCCGTGTCCTATACACTTCCCTTTGTGAGTCCACTTGTTCTAGTTTCTACTTATAACAGTCAATCGATCATACGTTTCACATTATAACGCATAAACAAACATTTCTATATCAAGCAATTAAGTTAGCTTTCTTACTCATTCTTTACTATACAAGATCAACATACAAAAGATGATCACTTTCTAAGCTTACTTGGGTGACACATGGTGTAACGTCCTCGTTTCACTAAACAAATAAATAAATTAATTCGGGTTTATTTTAGTGATCGTGTCGAGAGAAGGCATTTGAGTTAATTAAATAATAGGAAAAGTATGGATAATATTAGTAGAGGTTATTGGACTTAAGGGTGGTTATGGGCCTAAAATCCTTTGGGCTTTATCTATTTAAACCCCTAAACCCTAAATCCATCCTTATCCTCATCATTCCATCATCATTCTTCCAATCATTGTACACACACCCATACACACAACACAAATCTCCTGTACACCAAACATTCCAAAATCCAATTCCATTTGTCCAAGATCTAGTATCAATATTCAAGGTATGTTTCGAATTAATATTCCTTTTCATTCTCATCTCGTGTCTATCTTAGAATTAATTACAATCGATCCGAGACAAACCGACATAAACAAACCGAGGTAAACAAGCTTGAAACGAATCTTATAATAATGACAACAACATGGGAATTGATAAATAATGCAAATAATAATATATATGATATGAATATCAGAATATGTATATGCAGGTGTAGACGTACACATACATAGATATGGATATATATTTACACACACACACGCGTATATGTATGTCCAGCTGCTAGAAATCAAGAAGTTAAGGTCCGGCAAGGTCCGACGACGTCCGAAGGAAACACGAAACCCGAGGCACAACCTCTTTAACCGGATCTAAACCCACCAAACCCGGATCCGAATAAGAACGGCGAACCAGATTAAAACCAGACACTAACTCCGGTGCGAAATCCGGCATGCGAAATAAGGCTATGCGAAAATCCCAAGCGAAAAAGGCTATGCGAAAATCCCAAGCGAAATCCTTCATGCGAAATGCTCCAAGCGAAACCACTAATTCGCGTGACGTGCGAAGCGAAGTAACCCTGTGCGAAGCGAAGTTCCCTCATGTGAACATAGTTGATGCGAATTAAACCCCAAGCGAACTCAACTCCATCCCCGTGACTCTGTGCCGTCGAGGTGGTGGCCGGAATTAACAAGCAGCGGTGGCTGGGTAGGGTATGATGGAAGATGAGGAAATAGGAGGCGACTGGGTAGGGTGTAGGGGTGGCCGGCGTCGGGCTGCCGGAAAACGGAAGTGGCGGCGGCGGTGGTCTTGCAGGAAGTAAAAAAGAAGGAAGAGGATGAGGGTTGGTTAAATGAGGGAAGTGGGAGTTGATGAGTTCTTATTAAATAATAATAATAATAATAATAATAATAATAATAAGTCTTATAAAAAAATAATAGTAATAATAAATAATAATAAAAGTAAAAGTAATTAATAATAATAAAATAATAAGACTTATAATAATAATAGAAGTGTAAGCTAGATACAAGAACTTAAACGAAACCCGAACCCGAGAACCGACTCGTTTGTAACCCACAACCCGCCTCATGCCAAACCAACGATTGATGGGACCCGGTTGGAAGCACTTAAACGTAAGAGTTCGTTACAAAGGGAGAAAATAAAAGGAGAGGACGAACGAAGGATAACTACAAATATAAATAATTATATGATAATAATAAAAACGAAAAGTGATGAATTAATATAATAAATATAAACACGATAATAATAAATGTTGTTTAGGACACGAACTAATAAATATGGTCCATTAATAAGATAAGACCAAGCATATTAAATTAATATGAACGGTTAAAGAATGTTACATGTCGGTTCGGTTAAGAGTTGACCCCGTTAACTTAAGAAAATAAACAATAAGCAAGTATAGAGAATTAATATGTGTACGTTATTAACAGTTAGTCGGGCACAGTTGAAGAAAGGAATTACTATTAACGGTGAACGCCACAGGATCCAGGTGAGTTCTAGCCCCTTTTCTGTGTCACGTTTTTCGGGGCTGTGTGCATACTACGATGTGTTGGATTGATACACTTACCTTAAATGGTAAGTGTATAGTAGATATAATTGTGTATGTATGTGAACATTACTGAATGATTAATTTAGTATGCCCGTAGTTATAATTAAGTATATTATAATTGAAGGATAAAGGTATGAAATGAATGAATGTATGATTGTATGGTTGAAGGGTTAGTAAAGGGTTGCGGACCCTACTAATATCTGCGAAGAATATATCGTGCGGACCCTACCAATATCTGCGAAGAATATAGGGTGCGGACCCTACCAATATCTGCGAAGAATATTGGGTGGGACCCTACTAATATTTGCGAAGAATAAATGGTGGTGGACCATAATAATATATGCGAAGTTTATAGGATGAAAGGCTCGTTAAAATATAGAAGGGACGTGTAGGTATTAGTTAAAGAAAGTCAGATAGAGTATGGAAGATTGTATGAATGTATGTATATATGTATGTATGTATGAATCTAGAAGAACGGGTAACTAATTAATATGTATCTTCGGACGCGCATTAATAAGTAAGTGGATGCAATGTATGTTAATTAACTAGAACTCACTCACCGTAACTGACTTTTAGTATGCACGCAGGTGAGTAGAATGAGGCAGATTGCTTAGAGTGGGACATGTGGCAAATAAATGAAGATTGGAATCGAAGAAAAGAAGAGACACAGGTTATTTATGTTTGATGTTTAAGACTTATGTCATGTAAGAATGATTGACGTTATGTTCCGCGAAATGTTTTAGTTAACTCTGATTTTACGAATTATGTGAATGAGTAAATCCAACCAACGTGAAAGTACGGCACTCGGGTTGGGGGGCCTTACAGGTTGGTATCAGAGCATAAGTTCGAGAGAATAAGCATCCTACATGCTTAGACTTGAACAGAGAATGGGACGAAAAGAAGAAAGAAAGAAGATGCCAGTCAGAGAATGCCATGTGTCACTCAAACAAGCTTAAAGACGTGAATTTCCTTACGTGTAACGTAAGGATAAGTAAGAAAGTTATATGAATTGTTAAAGATAGAATTGCTTGCTTATATTTGAAATGTTTGATTGTTTAACTGCCTTAAATAGAACCGAGCACAAGTAGACTCACGAAAGGAAGTGTATAGGACACGGAGGGTAACGTGAGCAGCTAATCCCAGCTGGCCACTGTTATTATCTACAGCCTTACTATCCTTGTACTAAATAGTTCCTAACGTGACGATGTTTGTGTTTTCCTTTAGAATTCAAATGGCTGGTACTAAGACTACTGGACAAGGAGGACCCAAGGGACGCCGTGGTAGGCCACGTGTTAACCGAGCACCCTCTAAGGAACCGACTACTGAGCCCGGTGTAGAAAGAAGCATGACTGTGAGAGAAGAAGAGTATCAACTAGATCCAACTATTCAAGCTGCGATTGCTCAAGCTGTTGCTACGGCAGTGAAGAATCTCCAATCAGACAAGTCTACTGGAAGCCGTACTGAAACTGTTGAGAAGACCGGTGAGAGTAGTAAGAAGGATATCGAGACTGTGGATGAGGCATCAAGTGAAGCTCCTCCTGTGAAGGTTAATGATGGTAAGCGAGGCCGAGGTGGTTGTAACTACAGAACCTTCAAAGGTTGTGACCCTCCTAAGCTAACTGGTACTGGTGACGCAATTGCTACCCTGCAGTGGATAACCGCAATGGATTAGGTTATCCGCATTAGCAAGTGCCATCCCAACCAATCTGTGGGCTTCGCTACCCAATTGTTTACTGATGAAGCTATGTTTTGGTGGGAAACTGTTGAACAGAGAAAGACTGCTGCTGAAATCAAGGCCATGAGTGTCACACCCCGACCAATGAAGGCGGAAACGTCGAGGCGCGACATGATTGCTCATTGCACAATGACACTATAAAGTTACAATATTTAAACAACTCATTTAAATCCATATCATCATAAATAACACAACAATTGTTCATACAAAATGCCAAATAGATAGATAAACAAATAACTTGTTCTTTTATTTTCTAATATCCTAAAGCCAAGAAAATAAGTTTCTTCAAGTAATCCAATCAAGCTAACATCAAACCTGTAATATTGCATAAAATAGATTTTGTCAACACGAAGGTTGGTGAGCAATTTTCATTGTTTTGGACAATAAGTATATAGTATGAAATCCACAACTAGTATATGAAAACAATAAATAATAGCAACAATTTAGATAATAAAACCGTCAATAAGAATACATTGACGAACCGTCAATAAGAATACATTGACGACAATAATGAAATCGTCAATAAGAATACATTGACGACACCTTTCTATATGGGGATACCATATATACTCGGAATTAACGTATGATCATACTTTGATGAGGCTACCCGCCTTAGCATTCAAGAATTTGCACATAATCATGTAAAGCATATAACACAAAATCGAGCATTTATTTAAGTAAACATATACAATACGTGTTGTGGTTTAAGACTCAAGTATAAATCATTTGAATTTGAATAAGTATGCAATGCCACCCCCAAAACGAAAGATGGAAAACGGGGGATGAAAAAGTACTCACATTAACAAGTAACTTGAAAGATAGTGTCATGAATAATCGGAGAGATCGGTTTAACGAGCAAGACCTATATTAAACGGGTCTTGTGTTAGTAGGTAGTCTTGGAAGGGTTTAAAATAAAATACATGACAAATAAAGTAAATAAATAAAGTTTAGGATTTAAAATGTAAATATTTGAGAAATTAAAGAAACGAGTTTTGTAAAATAAGTTTACTCGAAACCGAGTCTCGGTATTCTATTCATTAGTTTTTTTCTTTTTTTACTCAACCTATGTTAAGTAATAATGTGGGTTAAAATGCGATATTGCAAAACCCTTGGTTATAAGAATACCAAAACGAGGTTTAAACGAGTGTTCGGGTTTGTCGGTTCGAGACTTGATAATTGACCAAGCTCACAGTTAACTTTCCAAAATAATAAATGTTATGAGATAACTCAATAAAATCAAAATAGACTTAACCAAGTATGTAGTTCTATTGTGAAGAACCTTAACGTTCGTTAAGCGAGTATACGACCTTATCGGTTCGAACTTGTTATAAGATCAAGTTGGTTACCGACATGCCAAGTATGTTTAGAAATTAACTAAAATTGATTTAAAATATAATCTTGAAGAAAAATATGAGTTTTGGTGGCTAAAAACACACTTGTGTGTCTTAAGCTAGTGAACTCGGTTTAGTTCGGTTTTTGGTTCGGTCCTTGACTCAGAATAAGACCGAGGATGGTTACCACATACCCAATTACCATGGAACTTGTAAACTAACTTATAAATAATAATACACAAGTTTTACATTCAAAAAGTTAACAATAAAGCTTTTAAACAAAAGTTCGGTTTTTGGTTCGGTCCTTGACTCGGAATAAGACCGAGGATGGTTTCCACATACCCAATTACCATGGAACTTGTAAAATAACTTATAAATAATAATACTCAAGTTTTACATTCAAAAAGTTAACAATAATGCTTTTAAACAAAAGTTCGGTTTTTGGTTCGGTTCTCAACTCGGATGAAACCGAGGCTAGTCACCACATACCCAACACCATGGAACTTGACAAATATGAACAATAAACTAAAATATGTAGAAGTTAAGCAAGTATAACAAGTTATATGGTTAGATTTGTTAAATATATAAACAAGAACTACAAAGTCCTCCATGTAACCTTGCCTTACTAGCCCGACATTTCAACCGGCCGAGACTGGAGAAATGAAAGACCGAAGGTAAACAAGGAGTGTATATTATATATATGTTGTAACATCAAGCTTTAAGTATTGAGACGTTAGTTAAAATGAAAGATTAGCTTATGAAGAACAACCTTAGAATTCAAGAATTTGAGAGAGAAATGAAGAAATGAGCAAGCACAAATGAAGAAGATGGGTGTGTATATATAGGGTAAGTTGAATGGGTCTTTTATAAAGGGTGTTTCATGAAAATGGGTTGGTTATAGACCCAAGAAAGCACAAACTACAAATGGGTCCTTCAAGTCTCCATTTTGGTAGTTTTAGTCCCTGGAGTTCGTTTTGAGCGTTTTCGAGGAATTTTAAGAACCGAAAAGGGTGTTTTTTTATCCAACAACTATAAAACAAATATTTAACACACAATTCATCATTTTGATAATATCGAAAGGTTCGGGATACAAAACGGGTCGGGTTTACATTAAGAATACAAGTATAAAATAACCCGAAATTGACAAATGTCACAATGAGGTGGGATGATCTGAAAGAAATGGTAATGAGAAAGTTCTGTGCTGATACTAAGGTCGAGAAAGCGGAGATGAAGTTTCTGAACTTGAAGGCAGGGAAGATGACACACCGCGAGTACACTACTGAGTTCAACCGTATGTCCAGACTTGTGCCCGAAATGGTGAATACTGAAGTTAAGAGAATCAAGTGCTATGTTAGAGGACTGCCACCGAACGTCCGTACATTGGTTAAGGCGAATAGGCCTGCCACTTTTGATTCCGCGGTCGAACTGGCGGAAATGATATATGATGACCTGGCAGTGAGTGAAGTGGTGGTAGAGGAGAAGAAAGAAAAGGAGTGGGTTGCTCCTGCTAAATGACCCGGTACCCAGTTGGTGGATTCAAGAGATAAGAAACATAAGGAAGGGGAGAAGATACCGTGCAAAATATGTGGGAAGATGCACGGTGGGGAGTGTAAATGGGGAACTGGTTCTGATGCGTGCCGCAAATGTGGGAAGGCTCATGGCGGAGAATGCAAGTTTGGATCGAATGCTTGCTATAAGTGTGGTAAGATGGGACACTACGCCAATGAGTGCGGTGCAGAACCAGCATGTTTCCGATGTGGCAAAACGGGCCACTTGGCAAGGGAATGTACTGAAGTTGGAAACCGGGGAAAGAAGTTGCAGACTTAGAGTCCCCTGTCAATGAATGAAACTGGAGGAAGGAGCACTCAAGAAGGACGAGCTATTTTATTTAATTATTATGTTATGTATGACTTTAAAGATTTCGTGCTTACTTTTTAAGTTTAAATTTTAGACTTATGATTGAATGTGATGATTATGGATTGATATGAATGGGTCCTTGTGAACGGCAGTCATGTGATACGTGACCTTAGAATTTAAAGTAAACGGTAGTGCTAGAATAGTATTATACAATGCCTTATAAAGAGACAAGACGAGACTTGTTAAGATTAGGACAACAAGCATATCACCAAGGCCTTCATGGGCGAGCTACCCTGAACAGCTAACACTCATGAACACCACTCGGTAACTGCAAGGCCGAGAGTAAGAAGGATAAACCGGTAATCTAGGAAGCTAAGATGGTTCAAGAAAGGAAGTGAATACTAGGAGCGTTCGTTTTTACAAGGATTAAGCAGGTTTCGGGGACGAAACCTTTTTAAGGGGGAGAGACTTGTAATGTCCTCGTTTCGCTAAACAAATAAATAAAGTAATTCAGGTTTATTTTAGTGATCGTATCGAGAGACGGCATTTGAGTTAATTAAATAACAAGAAAAGTATGGATAATATTAGTAGAGGTTATTGGACTTAAGGGTGGTTATGGGCCTAAAAGCCTTTGGGCTTTACCTATTTAAACCCCTAAACCCTAAATCCATCCTTATCCTCATCATTCCATCATCATTCTTCCAATCATTGTACACACACCCATACACACAACACAAATCTCCTGTACACCAAACATTCCAAAATCCAATTCCATTTTTCCAAGATCTAGTATCAATATTCAAGGTATGTTTCGAATTAATATTCCTTTTCATTCTCATCTCGTGTCTATCTTAGAATTAATAACAATCAATCCAAGACAAACCGACAAAAACAAACCGAGGTAAACAAGCTTCAAACGAATCTTATAATAATGACAACAACATGGGAATTGATAAATAATGCAAATAATAATATATATGATATGAATGTACAGCCGTATGTATATCAGAATATGTATATGCAGGTGTAGACGTATACATACATAGATATGGATATATATATATATATATATATATATATATATATATATTTATACATATATACACGTATATGTATGTCCAGCCGCTAGAAATCAAGAAGTTAAGGTCCGGTGAGGTCCGACGAGGTCCGAAGAAAACACGAAACCTGAGGCGCAACCTGTTTAACCTGATCTAAACCCACCAAACCCGAATCCGAATAAGAAAGGCGAACCAGATCTAAAACATACACGAACTCCGGTGCGAAATCTGGCATGCGAAAAAGGCTATGCGATAATCCCAAGCGAAAAAGGCTATGCGAAAATCCCAAGCGAAATCCTTCATGCGAAATGCTCCAAGTGAAACCACTAATTCGCGCGACGTGCGAAGCGAAGTAACCCTGTGCGAAGCGAAGTTCCCTCATGTGAACATAACTGATGCGAATTAAACCCCAAGCGAACTCAACTCCATCCCCGTGACTCTGTGCCGTCGAGGTGGTGGCCGGAATTAATAGCAGCGGTGGCTGGGTAGGGTATGATGGAAGATGAGGAAATAGGAGGCGACTGGGTAGGGTGTAGGGGTGGCCGGCGTCGAGCTGCCGGAAAACGGAAGTGGCGGCGGTGGTGGTATTGCAGTAAGTAAGAAAGAAGGAAGAGAATGAGGGTAGGTTAAATGAGGGAAGTGAGAGTTGATGAGTGCTTATTAAATAATAATAATAATAATAATAATAATAATAATAATAAGAAAATAATAGTAATAATAAATAATAATAAAAGTAAAAGTCATTAATAATAATAAAATAATAAGACTTATAATAATAATAATAAAAGTGTAAGCTAGATACAAGAACTTAAAGGAAACCCGAACCCGAGAACCGACTCGTTTAGAACCCACAACTCGCCTCATGCCAAACCAACGATTTATGGGACCCGGTTGGAAGCACTTAAATGTAAGAGTTCGTTACAAAGGGAGAAATTAAAAGGAGGGACAAATGAAGGATAACTACAAATATAAATAATTATATGATAATAAGAAAAATGAATAGTGATGAACTAATATAATAAATATAAATACGATAATAATAAATGTCGTTGAGGACACGAACTAATAAAGATGCTCCATTAATAAGATAAGACCAAGCATATTAAATTAATATGAACGGTTAAAGAATGTTACATGTCGGTTCGGTTAAGAGTTGACCCCGTTAACTTAAGAAAATAAACAATAAGCAAGTATAGAGAATTAATATATGTACGTTATTAACAGTTAGTCGGGCACAGTTGAAGAAAGGGATTACTATTAACGGTGAACGCCACAGGATCCAGGTTTGTTCTAGCCCCTTTTCTGTGTCACGTTTTCGGGGCTGTGTGCATACTACGATGTGTTGGATTGATACACTTACCTTAAATGGTAAGTGTATAGTATATATAATTGCGTATGTATGTGAACATTATTGAATGATTAATTTAGTATGCCCATAGTTATAATTAAGTATATTATAATTGAAGGATAAAGGTATGAAACGAACGAATGTATGATTGTATGGTTGAACGGTTAGTAAAGGGTTGTGGACCCTACTAATATATGCAAAGAATATATGGTGCGGACCTTACTAATATCTGCGAAGAATATAGGGTGCGGACACTACCAATATCTGCGAAGAATATAAGGTGCGGACCCTACCAATATCTGCGAAGAATATAGGGTGCGGACCCTACTAATATTTGCCAAGAATAAAGGGTGGCGGACCCTAATAATATTTACGAAGTTTATAGGATGAAAGGCTCGTTAAAATATAGAAGGGACGCGTAGGTATTAATTAAAAAAGTCAGATAAAGTATGGAAGATTGTATGTATGTATGTATGAATGTATGTATGTATGTATGTATGTATGTATATATGCATGTATGTATGTATGAATATAGAAGAACGGGTAACTAATTAATTCGTATCTTCGGACACGCATTAATAAGTAAGTGGATGCAATGTATGTTAATTAACTCGAACTCACTTAGCGTAGCTGACTTTTAGTATGCACACAAGTGAGTAGAATGAGGCAGGTTGCTTAGAGTGGGACACATGGCAAATAAATGAAGACTGGCATCGAAGAAAAGAAGAGACACATGTTATTTATGTTTGATGTTTAAGACTTATGTTATGTAAGAATGATTGACATTATTTTCCGCGAAATGTTTTAATTAACTCTGATTTTACGAATTATGTGAATGAGTAAATCTAATCAGCGTGAAAGTAGGGCACCCGGGTCGGGGGGCCTTACACATGGCATTTTCGGACTGGCATCTTCTTTTTTTCTTCCTTAAGTCCCATTCTCTGTTCGAGTCTAAGCATGTAGGATGCTTATTTCTCTCGAACTTATGCTCTGATACCAACTGTAACAGCCTAGCTACCGCCGCACCATAATGTTGTCCGCTTTGACCGGGACGTACCACCATCGCCTCACGGATTTGCTTTTGGTTGCCTAAGTGAAGACTTCCCAGGAGGTCACCCATCCTAATACTACTTTCATTTGAGCATGCTTAACTGTGGAGTTCTCCTCTCATCCAATACCATTAAGCGCCCAAAACGAGTTATGATAGGGAATGTATCCACCTCCTTATAAAGAAGGCTTAGTTCTCCTCCCAAACCGATGTGGGATGTCACAATATGACAAAAATACTGACGTGGACTACTTATGTCGTAAAAAGTTATTTTAAATTTAAATTAATTTAAACGAACCGAACCGCTTTTTTTAACAAAAATAAACGAACCGAACCAACTTTTTAAACAAAAATCAATGTACCGAACCATTTTTTTAACAAAAATAAACGAACCGAACCACTTTTTTTAAAACAAAAGTCACGAACTGAACAACTTTTTTTTTAACATAAATCAACGAACCGAACCACTTTTTTTTAACAAAAATCAACGAACCGAACTACTTTTCTAAGAAAAATAAACCCAGGTCGAAAGAGCCCGTGCCAGAAAGCGTTTCGTGTCATAAGTGGTTCATGTCAGAACGGTGGTGGTGGTTTGGTTCGTTTATTTTTGTTAAAAAAGGTGGTTCAGTTTATTTGTTTTTATTAAAAAAGTAGGCTGGTTCATTTATTTTTGTTAAAAATATAGCTTGGCTCGTTTATTTTTGTTAAAAAAATGGTACGGTTCGTTTATTTTTGATAAAAAAAAAATGTAGTTCGGTTCGTTTATTTTTATTAAAAAGTGGTTTAGTTCGTTTTTTCCGTTAAAAAAAAGTTCGGTTCGTTTCTTTTTTGTTAAAAAAAAGTGGTTTGCTTCGTTTATTTCGGTTAAAAAATTTAGTTTTAATTTAAAAATAATTTTTTTACCTCACAAGCAGTTAACGTCACTATTTTTACCACATTATCGTACCCGTCATCATCCACATCATAAAAATTAACGGAGTCTAACCCGTAGTGAAAATCTCTTTAGCGGCCAATAGGTCGAAACTTGGACTGTTGTGGTACATTTTTAAAATTTTACTTAACGGTAGCCAATGAGACAAAGTTTGGATTACTAAAATACTAAATGAACAGAACGGGACACGTTTATGAATATAAATGAATGAATAAAACACGTGTTCGTATTCATTCATTTCATTAAATGAACAAATTTTTTTGTCTATGTTCGTTCGTTAATTAAACTAGCTTTTGAACCCGTGTATTACACGAGATTTGTTAAATAATAAAAATAATTAAGGTACGTTTTTTTTGAAAGAAATGAACAAAATTAAAGGTTAGAGGAAAATAAAATATATACTACAAATAATAAGAAGTCTATAATCTCAAATTTAGAAATTAAAATGAGATGGACCATTACAAGTTTACAACAATATATATACTAACATTTGTTAAAATTGTTTTGACTCATTACCTATGGATAACTATAATGAATGAGATGAGAGATGAGAAAATTAGAAGGAAAATTGTAACCCATTTGTCAAAATTGTTTTGACCCATGACCCATGGATATGTATGATAAATAAGATGAGGAATTAGAAAATTATAAAGGATATTATAACCCTTTAGTCAAAATTATTTTGACACATGACCCATGTATAGATAGGATGAATGAGATGGCAGATTAGAAAGAAAATTATAACAAAATGGTTTTGTCCATAACCAATGGATAGGTAGAACTAATGAGAAGAGAGATTAGACCAACAATGAATATGAGATTGCTACATCATCCTCATTATTTTCTTTTATTAGTAAAAGTTAGATAAACAAACTTCTCACAAAACAATTTATAAAAAATCCACATGAATATGTAAAATTGTTCAAACATAGGCAATATTGTGCCGAAGTTAATAAATGAAAATTTTAATATAAGTGCAAATTTAGTAGATGATAACTTGGCCCCTTAATTAGGTTCACATTTTGAAATTTGCACCCCATCACTGTCCCTTGGACCATCAAATAATTTGAGCCCTCAATTAATAACCTTTTGAAATCATATATAGCCAGTTCACATACAAATGAACCAGTTCATCAATCTAAAAATCACTTCTAGCTTTGAACAATGGAGTCCAAGATTGGAAGCATGTTTATGGTATTTAACTTTGGAGGGCACTCAGCATGTCTTCTATTCTGGAAATACATACCAATGGGCAATGGGTGGTGGATTCTCACTGTGAAGGGTCAACCTTTTTGGTCAACGAAAGACCATAAAGCTCTTGAGATTTACAAAAGGAGTCGTCTTGAATACGGTACGCCTGTTGAAGCAAGTTCGCAGGCCTTGTAGTTCAAACAAGGGAGGCGGATCAAAGGACAACTAGGGCAGCGGATCAATGTATGGGACAGTTAGCCGTGCTAGTATTTGTTAATGAGGGCGCTGACCAGATTTTTCTTGGGGTCATTGAGCTTCTCACGGTGGTCCCAAAATCAAGTTATGTTGAAGATCTCAATCAGATTCGCAACTTAATTAAGGTGAGTAACCTCTTGGTTGTGGATTCAAATCTCGTTACAAATCATTTCTACTTTATTTTATTATTTTGAAGTTGAAAGTTTATTCGTTGTAAATATATTAAACGCAAACCGGCAACTAGCTGTGTTGCTAGCTTAATAGCAAAACTACGTCGTTTAAAAATCTTTGCATTAATAAATCTTGGGTTCATAACATTACTATTCAGGTTTATAAAACAATTTATTATATAATTCTTGTGTTCGCGGCTTGAAAACTTGGCAACGAAATCCCTAACGAAGATCATCAAAGTTTCTTACTGTGAGGATATGGTAAAGTTTTCACTACCCATTTCGTCGGGCATATCATACTTACGGGAGGAGGTGGCAACGAGATTCAAGACGTTGAATCAAAAAGCGTTTCGAATCAAATATAAAGGCCACAAAGGTAACCTTCCAATATCAAGTGATGATGACCTTCGGGCTTGCACAGCGCGTTCGGGCTCACCTACAATCAAAATGCAAACCGAATTAGTAGCATGAGAAAAATATTCCATTTCTGTTTTATTATTTCATGTTTGGCATCTATAGTATTGTACTATTTTTACTTTTGCTGTTGTATAAGTATTTTAAATCAAAAGTTTGTTTCTACTTGTTTTTATCCCATTAACATATTCAAACTATATTTGTTTTTTGTTCGTTGTTAACTCTATTGTACTTTTAGTGGATCATTTTCTATATAAAGTATATGCGTAACGTCTATAAAAATTTATGTGTATGTCTCATGAAGGCACATACAAGCACGCTAACAGTAGATGAACTGGTACGAGAAAAGAAGACCGGATGATAATCTTAAACTCACAATTTGAAATTTGCTATATTGTACTGCGTTATTTTGTATATTAATTAATAAATTAACTTACGTGTAAACTTAGCAGATGATAATCTTAAACTCACAATTTGAAATTTAAAACTATTTTAACCCTCATTTTAGTATCTTTTGGATTGTATAAAAACATAAACCAATCAATAATTTAATTTGTTTGTAAATCTAACGGACAATAAATGATGCAAGTCACAAATTTGAAATTTGTTTCCCATTACTATTAGCCTGGGCCCTCAAATATTTGACCCCTTAACTAAAAACTTTTTTAGGATCTAAATACACATGAACCCGGTTCAAAGATAGAAGAAGTGCCATGTACTTGAACTCATAGTCCCCGGTAGAAGATCTCATAGACAGTACAAATGGCGTACTCCACAATGTATCCTTCTTTGCGTCCTTCGTTACTTTAGCAAGGATTAGAAGCAGATATAGTCTTACTGTTTTCATTCATAGTGTTATCATGCACCTCTTCCGTAGGTCCCTACTTGACTCTTGGCTTGCCTGGCGTCCAGTTTGACCTCTACGGTTACCACCTCTTGCACCAGCCTTTCTTACAATCCTAATAGAAAACACCAAAGTTAGTTAAACAGCTAATGACAATAGCTAGTTGCAATTAACTATTAACATCAATCTCTATGCATGCCTTTAAACACTTCCCGTTATGACCACATTCGTGCTTGACATCTAAAGCCATCATTCAAGACATATTACAAAATAAAATACCGTTGTTTGCATTTCAGTACTGTGAAGTTATTTAACTATCAACATCTCACTTCTTCTGTTTGCCTATTTACCCCCCCCCCACCCCCCCCCCCCCAAAAAAAAAACCCGTCCTCTACTCTCTCCCACTCCCTTTTTTTCCCATATAATTAGTCAAACTCTATTCTTTAAATTTCCGTTGTTCGCTGAGGGGCCCGCTTTGCCAAGTAGAATGGGTGAGGTTGCGACGTTGGCGATGAGTTTTACCTCATATTAGGTCGTTCTTACACACATGGGGCATACTTACGTAGGAAAAAACTCATTGCCAATTGAATTGACGATTACATCGTTTATAAAAAGCCCAAAAAAATTACTAACTTATTAAGGTCCAATTGCCTACATACCCATTTCTTAAGAAAAAATTTATTATGTTCTATATATAATTTCGGGATATTGGATTTTAATAATCTAAACTTTGTTCTATTGGTCGGCGCTAAGCCAAACTTAAAAAATGGACTACAGCATTCACAAGTTTCGACCTATTGACCACCAACGAGCTTTTTACTAACGGGGTTAGATTCCGTTAGTATTTGATGATGTGGATGATGAGGTGTACGATGATGTGGCAAAAATACTGACTTGGACTGCTTATGTGGTAAAAAATTATTTTTAAATTTAAATTAATTTTTTTTTAACAAAAATAAACGAACCGAACCACTTTTTTAACAAAAGCTAGTAGAAGTGCATGTGCGTTGCTGAGGGTTCGCGTAAATTATCCTCTCGTATTCGTTTGCATGTGGCGTGTAATGAGTTATCAGTGCGAGCGCACTGCCGCATGTGTATATGGTTTGTTTGATGTTGTCTTTTGTGCGGGAGCGCGCACTAAAATATAAACCTATGCATATATATTGGATACATGTGTTTCGTGAAATATTTGTTAATAAAGTAGGTTTATTAGTTTTGTGATTTATAATCAGCATAAAGGATTGAATATGCGTTAATTGGTGTGCAGTTACTATTGAAGTTTAATCAGGAAATGAAAGAAATGCTCAATTTAAAGGCATAACAATGAAATGTAAAAAGAGTAAAGTGATGAGCATACGTGATTTGATTGTGTACATGCATAGTGGCGTATATATTTTACGCTTCATAATTACAAAAATCAAATGTATCCATATTTATTACTCGTTGAACACGATGCCTTGGTTGTTGCTAAACCAATTCATGTGGTATGCATGATCTAAAGGTTTACTGATCTTAGCAATCTCATATAGCTTTGTCAAGCCACTCATAGCAAACAATGAGTCGTTTGTAATGTGTTGGGTAATTGGTATCCAGGATCTAAGCAATATTGGTGGCCTTGCAGGTGTCGAGAACATGAAGACCCACTGATCTCCTTGCATGGACCATAGTGTTGTGTGATATGTTCTGTCTTCCAAGAGTTAGCAACATATGTAGGGAGTTGTGAATGTTTCCTAAGTCTGTCCTAAAAATGGACTTTGATGGAATTGGTGGGAAGCTTAGCTCGGTAACCTGCTCCTTTCGATTGTCAAATTTAATAATAGCATGCGTAATTACAAACCAAGTTTCTAAAATGAATAAGTATAAACTATATTGAAATTGAGTTCCATTCGACCATATTGAAGTCGCTTTGGCTATTCGGGTTTGTTGTTGAAGGGTATTTGTCTCCAAGTGACTATTTATCTTGAGTAGATGTGACCGGTAATGGAACCTGCATTACGTCTAATATGCAAAAACTCTGTAGTCATTTAAAGGGGTATTGCATAACCCAAGACTGCCTTTAAGGGGGTTTATGAAAGCCATTGGAATCATTTGAGGGCAGTTGTTTGTATCCACGGTTGTCGGGTTCCAATGTACCAATTCTTTGGTTTCTAACAGCAACACGCATAGCAGACCGTTCAAGTGTGACAATAATAAGATTGTCATGTTGAATGTTTGGACAGGGAAGGTAATCCTTGCAGGAGGCCCATACACACCTGTTTCATTGTCAATGGGATAAACATTCCATCCCATCCTACCGACCAACAACAATTTTTTGGTGCTTTCAACTAAAAAAGTTGACGAGTGTTTCTTCAAATTTAGTTGTGGATATCATGCGCCACCATTCTTTACAGACCGCCTTACATGTTGCAATGGTCTTTACATGTTGCCTTGTTAGGATGTAAAATAGAAGTATGTCCACACCTAAGCCTTAAACGTTAATATCGTTCCCTGTAATTGATACTTCGTCTTTTTATGTGAGTAAGAAGTCTTCATAAAACTATCAATAATGTTATGCCAACTGTTTTAAAAGCAGTTATTATAAGATAATTTATTGTTAGAATCAAAAGAAAAAAAATGTTTTTACTGCCTATGTGTTTTAACATTATAAGATAATTTATAGTTAAAATGTGTTTTAACTATGTTGTTTAAATGTTTTACTGCCTAAAGAAGTTGACGAGTGTTTTTACTGCCTAAGCATATTTAAATGTTTTAATCAACCTTAAACACATAATCATATTAAACAACATAGTCGCAGACCACTTGCTATTATTATCACTTTTATTTAACAAACTGCGGGTACCAATCAGTTTGTAATTTCAAGCATAGATAATAAAAGGTGCATGCACAATGCACAAGCAATCCAAAAACCTTATTTTTAATGTAGGTGCCATAAGCATTTTTCAAATTATAAACACATAGCATGTTTATATCAGGCTTAAACAAATACGCATGATAAACACCATAGTTGCGGACAACTTCTCATTATTTTGACATTGATTTAATGAACTATGCACAAGCAAACCTAAAACCTTATTTTTAATGTGGGTAAGATATAAAGAGACAACATGTTTATATTAAGGTTAATAACATAATTATATCAAACGCCATAGATGTAGCCAACTTCTTACTATGTATAGGTACCCTATGAGTTCATGAGGTCAAGCGTACACCATAATCAAAGGTGTATGCACAATGCAGTAGCAAACCTAAACCCTTGCAGTATGACTACTAAAAGGGCATTTTGTAACATAAACATGAACCAACAATGTTATTTTTTGTTAATAAAAACGAACCATATAATTTGTAGTTAACTCATATGAGTAGTGAAATATGTTGTGGGGGCACCAGAGTTTGGTCCTTTCGGACACTTTCTTGTTGAATCCTGGTTGGAGCACCCTGTGCTTGTTTTACTTAGGGGTGTATGCGGTTTCCTTTTCTCGTAGTGCTTTGTTGTTGTGGGTTTTTTTCATTGGTACTATGTTAAATATGTGAATCAAAATGGTGCGTGTACATATCTAAGATAAAGGTGTCTAATGAAGCTTTGTACTTCCCATTTTCTAAGGGCTTGGTTTCTTCATCTGCTCCCAAGATCCGGATCAGCACATCCTTTTCCTCAAACGTTGTGATGTAATTTTAGTAATGCGATATATAGAAGTAAGTCGTAATTGAAGAGCATCTTGCGTTTATGTGATGATGGGTGTTATGGTTAGGTCCAAATTCATTAAGCTTGGTAGGACATTTAGGAAATCCATTGACGTTAAATTGTCAACCAGAAGTTGTTGTAGAAGGGAAGTTTCGTTTGTAAATTTTAAGGACACAAGAATTAACTGGTTTGTAGAGCAAGATTATAATGAGTACCATGTAAATTTATTGTATAAAACTGAAATTTTACCCACCATACCCGGTATTCACATATAATGTAAAAAAATCGATTAGGGTGGACCGAATAATGGTAGGTGTACCTGTATTCTTCCTGAAGTGTAGGAGAGGTGGGTCGTGGTGAAAATGAAACTGAAATTCAATGCGTGCATCAATGGGTGTTAATTGGTGGCTTGATGGAGTGTGAGCTTCGTTTCTTGAACGCAACTATAAATAGATTAGTTATTACTTAATATGAGTTTAAGAGTGGTTAATTTCTTAAAAGGATGGTAAAGGTGAGTTTGTATAACCGAAATTCTCATTAAGTGTAGGGTTGAATGGGTGTTAATTGGTGAGTTGACGGAATCTCCTGTTATAGTAGAATCATAAGTATGAAAGTTAAGTAAATATAACATTATCCAAACAAGACCATCGGAAGTGTTTAAAAAATGATTTTCATGATTATCCAACTGCTAATGATAAGTGTGTGAACGTGGATCTAACATTGCTACATAAACAAACATGTCCTGTTGAGTAAAGATGAAGAACCTTTTTATTTGGTGAGATTTGGCAGGCCCAGTATAAGCATAGTTCATAGCCTAATTATTAAGTAATCTCTTAAACAATTAACACCAATGGAATGTGATTAAGTATATTTTGACGCCACATAATAACATGTTAGAACTGAACCATAATGGTCCTTGATGTGTCCTTGTGTGGTGTGTCCGTAAGGATTTGTATGTATTGGTGTTAATTACACAACTTTTTTGAGTGGTAGATGAATGATAGGCAGTTTAGATAAATAAAAAATTTCTTGTAATCAAGGCTCTTTGATATGCTTGACATGAAAGTGAATAGATAAACCACTTATTTGCATTTGAAACATCACAAGACAACGTTTGCATTCATAATAAGGTTTGGATTGATAAGACCAAATCAACGTAATAATACAGTGAATAGATAAACCACTTATATGTATTTGAAGCATCACAAGACAACGTTTGGATTCATAATGAGGATTGGATTGTTGAGAGTAAATCAACGCAACATTGAAAATAAGGTTTCGGTTCATAAGGTAAATATTCAAAATAGCAGTAACAAACATAAGATAAAAGTGCAACAATCCATGTAGTTACTAACAAAGCAAGACAGGTCATTTATTAAATTAGTAATAACGTTAAGGAACCATATTATTTTAAAACAAATGGTACGCATGAGTTGTGTTACACATCTTCAAACATGGCAGTTCTGCAAGGGATATAAGCCCTTATTATAGAGCCTATTTCAATTGTAATGCCGAAGTGGATACTAAATATTAATTAATTCCGTAAGTATACGAAAGAGGATCAATTGGTCTCATAAGCTTTGTAGGCCTGGATGACAGCGTCCATATTGGCTGCCTACCATAATTCATCTTAGTCGTTGTCGTTACTTGGGCAGGCCGGTATGTTGGTTACGGGTGGGGGTGGTGTGTCAATAAATGCAATGTCATTGCCTTCTTCATTAGTTGTGTTGTTGGTGGGTCCAGGTGTTGTTGAGAACCAACAATGTTATTTTTGTTAATAAAAACAAACCGTATAATTTGTTTTAAATCATGAGTAGTGAAATATGTTGTGGGTGCACCCGGGTTTGGTCCTTTCGGATGTTTTCTTGTGGAATCCTTTTTTTGGACCAGAAGCCATGTTATTGTTGCTTGGGGTATATGAGTTTTCCTTTTCTCATAGTGCTTTGTTGATGTGGGCTTTGTTTTTTATTGACAACTTGTTAAATATGTGAATGAAAATGGTGTGTGTACATACTTAAGATGAGCGTGTCTAGTGGAGCTTTGTACTTACCAGTTTTTGAGGGATTGGTTTCTTCGTATGTTCCCTAGTCCCGGACCGATAACATTCCTTTCCTGAATCCCTCTAATATAGTTTTGGTAACGTGATATATATAATCATCTTGCGTTTGTGTGACAATTGGTGTTATGGTTAGGGCAAAATGTATATTTCTTAGTAGGGGCAGAGCCCGCGTGTCACACCCCGGTTCAGGGCCTGGGTGTGACATCCCGTGTTGGTACCTGCTTTGTAAATATATCAGAGTAGCGGGTTCATTTTAGCGTAAGTCTTATATATTAAAATATTAATTTACATTGTCAAAATTACTTGGGAATTAAATACCCAAGTTTTTGGTTACAAAATAGTGTTATTATTATTACAAGGATTTATAATGAAAATTGAGCCATTCCAGGCGATCTTCTATCTTTATGACTCTAAACCCTTGTATATCATCCATCATCACCTAATTACCTGAATGGGTTGGAAAAACACGTCAGCTATATGCTGGTGAAACGTTGACTCGATAAAACAGTTTATAACAGTCGTTAAATACAAACATAGTTTATTATTACAAGGATTATATAATCAAAATAGAGCCATCTCGTGCGATCTTCTAACATCATGACTCCATATCCTTGTATATTACTATCAGCATCTAGTCACCTGCATGGTTTGGAAAAAAAACACGTAAGCTATATGCTGGTGAAACGTTGAGTTGATAAAACAATTATTAGCAGTCGTTAAATACAAACATAGTTTTCTGTTTCACAAACTCAGTGGGAACGCCTGTCATTCCTTGGATTTGTACCACTGCCCTACACACAATTCAAAAGTTCCCCGAGTACATAGCCCCTATTCGGAGACAACCTTCCCCTAGGCTATGCGACCCTGTTGGAGGTCTGGTTATGACTGACTTGGTTTTGTATGCCAATTATCAGTTATGTATGGATCTAGACACATGTGTATTCGGTTTGAGTCTTTTTATTATCTATTTTGTATTCTAACGATTTTAGAGACAATAATCTCATGCAAACATTTATCAGACTCTTTGCAATAAACAACCTGTTTATTACAAGAGTAAAATCAGTTCAGACAGTAAAAGGTTTAAGGTGTTCACCTTGTGTTGTCAGTTCGGTGATATCAGAATCCTTATCCTTAGTATGCTATTAACCTATATTCATAATAGTAATGCATAAGTACCTAGTTGGTATATGTCACACCTCGACTCAGGCCCTGGGTGCGACGTCCCGGGTTGGTACCTGTTTTGTAAATATATCAAGAGTAGCGAGTTCATTTTAGCGGAAGTCTTAAATATTAAAATATTAATTTATATTGCAAAATTTCTTGGGAATTAAATACCCAAGTTTTCAGTTACAAAACAGTGTTATTATTATTACAAGGATTATACAATCAAAATAGAGCCATCTCGTGCGATCTTCTAACATCATGACTCCATATCCTTGTATATTACTATCAGCATCTAGTCACCTGTATGGTTTGGAAAAAAAAACACGTAAGCTATATGCTGGTGAAACATTGAGTCGATAAAACAGTTATTAGCAGTCGTTAAATACAAACATAGTTTTCTGTTTCACAAACTCAGTGGGAACGCCTGTCGTTCCTTGGATTTGTACCACTGCCCTACACACACAATTCAAAAGTTCCCCGAGTACATAGCCCCTATTCGGAGACAACCTTCCCCTAGGCTATGCGACCCTGTTGGAGAACTGGTTATGACTGACTTGGTTTTGTATGCCAATTATCAGTTATGTATGGATCTAGACACATGTGTATTCGGTTTGAGTCTTTTTATTATCTATTTTGTATTCTAACGATTTTAGAGACAATAATCTCATGCAAACATTTATCAGACTCTTTACAATAAACAACCTGTTTATTACAAGAGTAAAATCAGTTCAGACCATAAAAGGTTAACATGTTCACCTTGTGTTATCAGATTGGTGATATCAGAATCCTTTCCTCAGTATACTCTTAACCTATATTTGTAATAGGCATGCATAGGTACCTAGATGGTATATTTTATCTTTTCAGCAAACTTTTAAGCCTGTTCCAATTTCAGCAGACTCTTGGTCTGATTAACAGACTTTAAGTCTGATTCAGTTCAACAAACTCGAGATCTGATCAACAGACTCCTAAGTCTGACATAACCTTAGCAGAGTTATAGTCGTTTTATGAAAATACTTTGTATTTACATGTGATGTTTGGTATGGCACGCTTTGGCCTAATAGAGTCTATCACGTTGGCAAACTTCTCCAGGTAGGTTAACGGGTCCCGCGGTTGATTGGGATGTGTACGAATTACTTACCTTAGGCAAGAAGAGTCTACTAATGATATCCCCCTACCAGTTACTACATGCCCGTTAAAATATAGTTTTGATAATATACTTCTTCTGGAAGTAACGTCTTTACTTTGTAAAACATTATTTGGAAAACATTTATAGTTTAACGACTATACCCTTAACTAGGTTCTAATAACTATAGAATTAAGTAACTTGAACATAATCCTACCTTAGCAGCTAGTCGAGAGTAAGAACTAAGAAAATCGACAGCGGGTTAGCTCGTGATTCGTTCAACAGCACAATAGATCGTATAACAACGCCTCGGCACCTCGTTTCTTTGCGAAATCAAGCCCTCGGAACCTCGGGATACCTTGGCACGCTTCCCTATGCTAACTATTTGAGAATGAGTGTGAATTTGGGATGGAATAGACTGAACCTGTAGCTGCCCTTATATCAAGTTTTGCAGGCCATCGCGTAGTGCGATGGTGTTTCCCTAGGGCCATCGCGTAGTGCAACACCACAATTAATCAGTTTGTGCCACGTGTTGACACGTGGTTGGACACGTGTCTTGGGTTTACTTAACCTGGTCATCGCTTAGCGTGATGGACCATTTGGTTTGGCCGTCGCGCAGCGCGGCGTCCCCTTTTTTCTTGATTTGCTAAATAGCCTGTCGCGTAGCGCGATGGTTCCTTCATCATACCATCGCGTAGCGCGATGATCCTTGAAATTCAGAAATTTCATTTTCAGTCCTTTAACTTTCAATTTAGACATTTTTAGCCCAAAATTAGATGAGTATTTTCACAGTGTTACATCCTCCCCACCTTTAGAAAAATCTCGTCCTCGAGATTTATGTAAAGAGATGTGGATACTTCCTTTTCATCTCGGATTCGAGTTCCCAAGTAAATTCCGGACCTCGTCGAGAATTCAATCTAACTTTTACCAACTTCATTTTTTTAAGTTTAAGGAACTTAGTTTGACTGTCCACGATTTGTATTGGTTCCTCTGCAAACCTAAGTTTTTCATTCACTTGTACGTCTTTCAGAGGCATTGCAAGTGTTTTATCAGCTAAACATTTACGCAAATTTGATATGTGAAACACATCGTGAATTCTTTGCATCTCGTCAGGTAGCTCAAGACGGTAGGCTATTGGACCTATTCTTTCCATAATCTTGAATGGTCTAACAAATCGTGGACTTAACTTTCCTTTCTTCCTGAAACAAACAACACCCTTCCAAGGTGACACTTTCAGCAACACTTTATCTCCTTCTTTAAACTCTAACGGTTTTCGTCTTATATCAGCATAACTTTTTTGTCTATCCCGGGCTACTTTCAGTAGTTCACGAATTTGAATAACTTGATCAGTCATTCTTTGGACAATCTCAGACCAGCATACGGGCATTCTACACTTCCGTCCGTATAATGCTTCATATGGTGCCCATTTGTATACTTGTGTGATAACTATTGCTGTCTGAAAATTCCATTAGAGATAGGTGATTATACCAACTACCACCTAAGTCTATAACACAAGCACGAAGTATATCTTCCAGCGTTTGGATTGTCCTTTCGCTTTGTCCATCTATTTGCTGGTGATATGCTGTACTTAAATTCAAACGCGTACCCACTGCCTTTTGAAAACTTCTCCAAAAGTTAGAGGTGAAACGAAGGTCTCTATCAAAAATCATGGATAGTGGCACACCGTGCAATGATACAATGTACTCTACATACAGCTGTGCTAACTTATCCATACTGAACATTTCTTGGATTGGAATGAAATGGGCAGACTTGGTCAGTCTATCTACAATAACCCAGATTGTGTCATTTTGACGTGAAGTCTTAGGTAACATCATAATGAAATCCATAGTAATCATATCCCATTTCCAAATAGGAATCTCTGGTTGTTGCAGTAAACCTAACGGTTTTTGATGCTCAGCCTTAACCTTTGAACATGTTAAACATTTTGCTACATACAAGGCAATTTCTTTCTTCATTCCGATCCACCAGTAATCATTCTTAAAGTTGTGATACGTTTTATCACTTCTAGGATGCATCATGTATTTCGATTTATGAGCTTCTTCTAAAGTTTTCTCTCGTAAGCTCCCACCCCTCAGTACCCAGATTCTTTTTCCTAACCTGAGTATTTCATCATTGCCTTTAACTAATTGATCTATTGTACCGTTCTATTTTTCAGCTTTTATATTTTCTTTCTCTAATGCTAACTTCTGAGCTTCTTTGATTTTGGTTAATAGATCAATCTTGAGTTCCAGCCTCAGAGCTCGTACTCTTTTCGGCTTTTTATGTTCCTTCCTACTTAAAGCATCGGCCACAACATTGGCTTTTCCTTCATGATAGACGATTTCACAATCATAATCGTTAAGTGTTTCCATCCATCGTTTTTGCCTCATATTCAGCTCTTTTTGATCAAATATATGCTTCAAACTCTTGTGATCAGTATAAACAGTAAACTTTACACCATACAAATAATGTCGCCATAATTTCAACGCAAAAATTATAGCTCCTAACTCCAGATCATGAGTGGTGTAATTCTTTTTGTGAACCTTTAACTATCTTGAAGCGTAAGCAGTATCCTTCTTCTCTTGCATCAGAACGTACCCCATACCTATGTGTGAAGCACCACAGTATACGGTGAAATTATCTTTCCCTTTAGGTAAGGCTAAGATAGGTGCATTTGTCAATTTCTGCTTTAATGTCTCAAACGCTTCCTCTTGTTTTGATCCCCATTCAAATTTAACAGATTTTCGGGTAAGTGAAGTCAAAGGAACCGCTATCCTTGAGAAATTCTGAATAAATCTTCGATAATAACCAGCCAATCCCAGAAAACTTCTAACTTGCGTCGGGGTCTTGGGTTTCTCCCATTTTGTAATGGCTTCAATCTTGGCTGGATCAACTTGGATACCCTTTTCATTTACAATATGTCCAAGGAATTGTACTTTGGACAACCAGAACTCGCACTTCAAGAATTTAGCATAAAGCTTTTCCTTTCTCAATGTTTCAAGTATGGTTCTTTAATGGGCTTGATGATCTTCTTTCGTCCTGGAGTAGATAAGAATGTCATCAATGAAGACATTAACAAACTTATCCAGGTAGGTTTTGGAGATTCGGTTCATCATATCCATAAAAGCTGTCAGAGCATTAGTGAGTCCAAAAGGCATAACAGTGAACTCATAATGTCCGTATCGGGTTCTAAATGCTGTCTTTGATATGTCTTCTTCTTGAACATTCAGTTGATGGTACCCGAATCTAAGATCAATCTTAGAAAAACAACTTTTCCCTTGAAGCTGATCAAAGAGGTCATCAATTCTTGGAAGCGGATATCGATTCTTGATCGTAACCTTGTTCAGTTCTCGGTAGCCAATACACATTCTCATTGACCCGTCCTCCTTTTTAACAAACAGAATTGGAGCACCTAAAGGTGAAGAACTCGGTCGAATAAATCCCTTCTCCAATAACTCATCTAATTGCTTCTTTAACTCTTTCATCTCGATCGGTGCTAATCGGTAAGGAGACTTAGCAATTGGAGCTGTTCCCGAAATTAAGTCTATTCTAAATTCAACTTCTCAGTCAGGTGGCATTCCGGTAATTCATCGGGAAATACATGCTTGAATTCAGAAACAATTGGAACTTCATCCATCTTCTTAGGTTCAGGTTCTTTAGTTACATATGCCATAAATGCTAAGCAACCTTTACCTAAACAGTGACCCGCCTTGATTTTGGAAATGATTCCAATTCTACCAGCTTCTTTATCACCGGCGAGTCGGATAATTTTCTTATTTAGAGTTAGTATGTCTATGGCTTTCTCGTTACATAGAATACGGGCTTAGTTAGTAGCTAGCCAATCCATTCCTAGTATCACATCAAATCCTGCTAACTCCATATGTAATAACTGTATTGGGAACTCATATCCAGCTAAGGAAATCTAACTATTTAATACTTCAGATATTCGGATTAAGTTTCCAATAGCCGTTTCTACTTCATATTGGTTATTTAACTTAGCTAGAGGTTCGTTCAATAGACTACAAAACTTATAATCTATAAAACTCTGATTGGCTCTAGAATCAAACAATACTCTAGCATAAATATTATTAATAGGAACGTACCAGTAATCACATCTGGAAATTCTCCCGCCTTTTGGGTGTTCAGCATAAATGTGCGGGCGTTCCCCTTTTTCCCATCATTTCTGGCACCACTTCCACTGGCGCCTCCTGTTACTGGTTTCCTCTTAGTGCATTCAGCACTAAAATGACCTCTCTCTCCACAATCGAAACAAACAATCAACTTCTTTCTACAGTCTTCCTCTTTATGACCCGGTTTTTTACAAAAATTGCATATTGAAAACGGATCAAACTTGCAAGTATCAACTTTCGGTGTAGGCTTTTAACATCTTTCCTCATGTCTTTTTCCACAATTCTTACATAATGGTCGGTTAAACACACCCGACACTTCTTTCCCCTTCTTAAACCTCCTCTTACCGTCACTCTCTCTCTTCTTTTCAGCCACGTTCTTTCTTTCCTCATCTCGGTTTCTTATCATACTCTCCGTCAAATACCCAGCTAGTTCAATAGCTGACTCAGTTGTTGCGGGCATGTGTGATCGCACATGATCATGAATCTCCTTAGGCAATCTATAAATATACCTGGTCACGTTGTTTTATTCTGGAGTGACCAAATGTGGTACAAGTCTGCAATACCAAGGAACTTGGTATTATATTCCTTGAGGTTTGTGCCAGCGACATTGTGATTCCAAAGCTTTGTCTGAATCTGATCAATTTCATGGACTGGGCAAAATTTCTCTTTAATCAATTCTTTAAAAGTTTTCCACTCAAAATTATATAGATTACTCCTCCACTTTACTTCAATTAGAGTGTTCCACCATTCCAGTGCTTCTCCCTTAAACATCTGGGATGAATACTGGATGCTCTCCTCCTCAGTACATTTACTTATAACAACAGTAGACTCCATCTCCTCGAGCCAACGGAGTGTCGTTATTTCCCCCTTGTCCCCATAGAATTCTTTACGTTTGTACACTTGGAAATCTTTGAATGTACATCCCGTGTTGACCTTAAACATAATCCTACCTTAAGCAGCTAGTCAGGAATTAGACACAAAGAAAATAAGCAGCGTGTCGGTCAGTACTTCGTTTAATAGAGCAACGGGTTGCTAGCAGCGTCTCGGCACCTCGTTTCTTCGCGAAAACAAGCCCTCGGAACCTCAGAACACCTTGGCACGCCCGCCTTGGTTAACTATATGAAAGTGAAGGTGAAATGGGATGAATGAGGCTTAAACCCGTAGCCGCCCTTTTATAGCCAAGTTTTGCAGTCCATCGCGTAGCGCGATCGTCTTCCCCTACTGGCCATCGCCTAGCGCGACGCCGCAATTCACCAGATCATGCCACGTGTTGACACGTGGACCAGATTTCTTAACATGGTCATTGTGTAGCGCGATGGACCATTAGGGTTGGACATCACGTAGCGCGGCACCCCCTTTTTCTTGATTTGTGGGATTTTCTGTCGCGTAGCGCGATGCTATTATCGGTAGACCATCGCGTAGCGCTATGTGTCTTAAGATTCAAAATTTTCTTTTTCAACCATCTAACTTCAAGAGTTTACATTTTTAGCCCAAAATTAGATGGGGTATTTTCACGGTGGTACATCCTCCCCACCTTTATAAAACTCCGGTCCTCAAGATTTATGTGAAGAGATGTGGATATTTTCTTTTCATTTCAGATTCAAGTTCCTAAGTGAATTCCAGACCGTGTCGGGAATTCCATCTAACTTTTACCAATTTACATCTCTTACGCTTAAGGAACTTGGTTTGACTGTCCTTGATTTGCATCGGTTCTTCCACAAACTTAAGTTTCTCATTTACTTGCACGTCTTTCAGAGGCATTGCGAGTGTTTCATCAGCTAAGAGTTTATGCAGATTTGATACGTGAAACACATCATGAATTCCATTCATTTCCACGGGTAGCTCTAGTCGATAGGCTACAGGACCTATTTTCTCAACAATTTTGAATGGTCCAACAAGTCGCGGACTTAACTTTCCTTTCTTATCAAAGAGGACAACACCCTTCTAGTGTGATACTTTCAATAACACTTTATCTCCTTCTTTAAACTCTAACAGTTTTCGTCTTATATTAGCATAAATCTTTTGTCTATCCCGTGCTGTTTTCAGTTGTTCACGAACTTGTATAACTTCATCAGTCGTTCTTTGGACAATTTCAGGACCTGACAATTGATTATCACCAATCTCAGACAAGAATACGGGCGTTCTACACTTTTGTCCGTAAAATGCTTCATATGGTGCCATCTGTATACTTGTGTGATAACTATTGTTGTACGAAAATTCCATTAGAGATAGGTGAGTATCCCAACTACCACCTAAATCTATAACACAAGCATGAAGCATATCTTCCAGAGTTTGAATAGTCCTCTCACTTTGTTCATCAATTTATGGGTGATAAGCTGTACTCAAGTTCAAGCGTGTGCCTATTGCTTTTTGAAAACTTCTCCAAAAATTGGAGGTAAAACGACTGTCTCTATTAGATATAATGGATAATGGCACACCATATAACGATACAATGTTTTCTACGTATAATTTTGCTAACTTATCCATGCTAAACGTTTCTTGAATAGTAATAAAATGGGCAGATTTGGTAAGTCTATCTATAATAACCCAGATAGCATCATTCTTTCGAGAAGTCTTAGGTAACTTCATAATAAAATCCATAGTAATCATGTCCCATTTCCAGATAGGGATCTCGGGTTGTTGTAATAAACCTAATGACTTTTGATGTTCCGCCTTGACTTTTGAACATGTTAGACACTTGGCAACATACAAGGCAATTTCTTTCTTCATCCCGATCCACAAGTGATTATCTTTGAGGTTGTGATACATCTTGTCGCTACCAGGATGCATCATATACTTCGACTTATTAGCTTCTTCTAAAATCTTTTCTCGTAAATTCCCAACCATTGGTACCCAGATTCTTTTCCCTAACCTGAGTATTTCGTCATCGCCCTTAACTAATTGATCTATCGTGCCGTTTTCCTTTTCGGCTTTTATATTATTTTCTTCTAGTTCCAACTTCTGAGCTTCTTTAATTTCGGTAAGTAGATCAATTTTAAGTTCTAGTCTCAGAGTTCGAACTCTTTTCCGTTTTTCATGTTCCTTTCACCTCAAGGCATTAGCCACAACCTTGGCTTTCCCTTCATGGTAGAAGATTTCACAGTCATAATCGTTAAGTGTTTCCATTTATTGTCTTTGTCTCATTTTCATCTCTTTTTTATCAAATATGTGCTTCAGACTTTTATGATCAGTGTAGACAGTAAACTTTACACCATATAAATTGTGTCGCCATAACTTCAGCGCGAAAATTATAGCTCCTAACTCCAGATCGTGCGTGGTGTAATTCTTTTCATGAAATTTCAACTGTCTTGAAGCATAAGCAATCACTCTTTTTCTTGCATCAACACGCACACCATACCTGTGTATGAAGCATCACAGTATACAGTAAAGTTATCTTACCCTTCGGGTAAGGCAAAGATAGGTGCATTTGTCAGTTTCTGCTTCAAAGTTTCAAACGCTTCTTCTTGTTTTGGTCCCCATTCGAACTTAACAGATTTACGGGTAAGTGAAGTTAATGGAACCGCTATCCTCGAGAAGTTATGAATAAATCTCCGATAGTAACCAGCCAACTCCAGAAAACTACTGACTTGCATCGGGGTCTTGGGTTTCTCCCATTTCGTAATAGCTTCAATCTTGGCCGGATCAACTTGAATCCCTTTCTCATTTACAATGTGTCCAAGGAATTGCACTTCAGACAACCAGAACTCACACTTCGAGAATTTTGCATATAGTTTTTCCTTCCTCAACTTTTTGAGTATGGTTTTTAAACGAACTTGATGCTCTTATTTTGTCTTTGAGTAGATAAGAGTGTCATCAATGAGGACTATAACAAACTTATCCAAGTAAGGCTTGCAGATTCGGTTCATCATGTCCATAAATGCTGCCAGAGCATTAGTGAGTCCAAACAGCATAACAGTGAACTCATAATGTCCGTATCAAGTTCGGAATGCTGTCTTTGATATATCATCTTCTTGCACCTTCAGCTGATGATTTCCAGACCTTAAATCAATTTTGTAAAAACAATTTGCTCCTTGAAGCTGATCAAAAAGGTCGTCGATTCTCGGAAGTGGATGTCGGTTCTTGATTGTGACTTTATTAAGCTCTCGGTAGTCGATGCACATTCTTATTGACCCGTCTTTCGTTATAACAAAAAGAATTGGAGCTCCCATCGTGAAGAACTCGGTCTTATTAATCCCTTCTCTAATAATTCATCTAATTGCTTCTTCAGCTCTTTTATTTCGGTCGGTGCTAGTCTATATGGAGACTTAGCAATCGGATTTGTTCTCGGAATTTAAGTCTATTCTGAATTCAACTTCTCGATTAGGTGCGATTCCAGGTAGTTCATCAGCAAATACATCTTCGAACTTAGAAACAATCAGCACTTTGTCCATCTTCTTGGGTTCAGGTTCCTTGGTTACGTACGTCATAAATGCTAAGCAACCCTTACCTAAACAGTGACTTGCCTTGGTTTTGGAAATTATTCCAATTCGACCGGTTTCTTTATCCCCGGCTATTCCGATAATTTTCTTATTTGGTGTTAGTATGTCAATAGCTTTCTCATTACATAGAATTTGGGCTTGGTTAGCGGCTAGCTAATCCATTCCTAAAATTACATCGAATCTAGCTAACTCCATAGGTAACAATTGCACTGGCATAGGAAACATAACTATTTAATACTTCAGATATTCGGATTAAGTTCCCGTTAGCTGTTTCTACTTCATAATGATTGTTTAACTTATCTAGAGGTTCATTCAACAGGCTACAAAACTTATAATCTATAAAACTTTGATTAGCCCCTGAATCAAACAAGACTCTAGCATAAACATTATTAATAGGAAACGTACCAGTAATCACATCTGGCAATTCTCCCGCTTTTTGTGTATTCAGGATAAACGCACGAGAATTCCCCTTTTTCCCATCATTCTTGGCACCACTTTCACTGGCGCCTCCTGCTACTAGTTTCTTTTTCGTACATTCGGCACTAAATGCCCTCTTTCGCCACAATCAAAACAAACAATTAATTTCTTCTTGCAATTCTCCTCCTTATGAACTGGCTTTTTGCAAAAATTGCAAGTTGAAAACAGATCAAACTTGCGAACATCAGTCTTAACAACTGGCCTCAAACACCTCCCATCATGTCGTTTTCCACAGTTTTTACACAACGGTCGATAAAACACAGTCGAACCTTCTTTTCCCTTTTCAAACCTCTTTTTACCATCACCTTCTCTCTTCTTCTCATTCACATTCTTCCTTTCCTCATCATGGTTACTTATCATGCTTTCCATCAAATACCCGGTAATTCAATGGCAAATTCATTTGTTGCAGGCATATGTGATGGTTGGGTAAAAGTTAGTTAATTTTATATATTAATTAGTTAGTTTTAGTTAAATAATCGAATGAACATTGGTACTTCAAGTGTGTTTACGTGTTTTCAGGACATTGGAAGTTATGGAGCTTAACGAGGATATTTACGGGCTTCGAATGAAGATTTAGAAGTGACAGATTGGAAGTGCACGCATCACGAGGCAGTCAAGAAAAGAAAATAATAAATTCTGAAAAGTTGCATCTTCGCGATACGCGAAGATGCAGGGGGAACAACTTCGCGATACGCGAAGTTGCAAGATCCACACCCGAATATTTTGTCCTTCGCGATATGCGAAGATGCTTAAAGTCGGCAAAAATTAGGGTTTGCCTTATAAAAACCCCTTAACCTCCCCATTCGGCATATTACGACTTCCAGAGGCAGAAGAGGTGTTCTAAGACGATTTTCAGCCATTCGGAAGCTTCCGGTTCCATCATTGATCGTATGTTCATCAAGATAAGTGCTTTAATGATTATGTCGATGTCCGGCTAATCGTGTGTGTTCGTTCTAGGCTAAGGTTTTGTGTGAATTACTGTTATGATCAGATTCTTATGCTTAATGATTATAGTTTGATTAATTTTATATGAATTTGTCTTGCTTAATTAGTTATTTGGTTGATTAAAGTTTGTGTTTGCGATTATTGATTTGTGTAACGTTTGTTTGGTTGTTCATCAACATTTAGGGTTTAAGCTCTTGTATCATTGAACTAGAATCATCAAACCTTATCATTTAGTTAATTGTCCTAAACATAGATTTGACAATTGTGGAGTCCGGGTTCATTTGTGTCAACAATTCGGTTAGGGTATTGTTTGTCATCATAAATCAAACCATAGGACTAGCAATTATTATAAAACCAAAGACTAGGGAATCTGTTATTGACGTATGGAACACATAACCCAAACCTAGAATGAATACTTTTAATTAATATTGTTTACAAATCTTTTTAAGTAATAATTAGTTTTAATTAAATCTTTTTCTAAAAACCGCTTGACATCGTCTGTCCGCTTAGATTAAATAATTAGTTATAAATTAAATAAACTTGTCCTTTCCTTGAGTCCCTGTGAAGACGACCTTACTTACCCATACTAGTTATAGGTATTTAAGTCTTTAATTAATTATTTTTGAGTAGACCGCGATAGCCTACGTCAAAATGGCGCCGTTGCCAGGGACTCAATGCGCTTAGTGCTAGTTTAGTCTAGTTTAGTTTAGTTTAAATTAGCGTAATTTAGTTTAATTTCTTTTCTTCGTTGATTTTACGCGGGGTGTGCTTGTTTGGTGTGTGCAGTTAATCTTTTAGGTTGATGCATACGAGATTTGCCCGAGACAAGGAGGTGTTGCAGTTGGATCCTGAGATTGAGAAAGCCGCGAGAAGAAACCGAGCAAAACAAAGACAGGGCGAAACCTCGAGGCCGAAAGTAGAAGTCATGACTCACCAGGAACACAACCCATACCCAATGCCACCGGCGTTTCAACCCCGATAATATTAACCCACCACACAATCAAGAACAGCCCAGTCCACAAAACATTCCACAACATATTCCACAAAACCCACCACTCAATGACTTACCACCACTACACCAACCGAACCCACCATTTCACCAACACATTCATCAAAACCGAAACCCAAGAGCTCAAAGAAGATACCAAATGAGAGATGATCAGTCCATAAGGTCGGAACCGCCAAATAATCGAGTTGATTTTGAGTTTCAAAGAGTAGTTAATCGGCGGAGGTTGTATGACGAGTTTGATGAGTTTGAGGACGACGAATAAATGGATGATGCACATGGCGATAAGTATTATAGAAGACAACAACAACCCCCTTGAAACCGAACACCCGAACCCGTTCAACCACCAAGAAACCGTAGAGCCCAAAGAAGATAAGAGTTCCCGAGCCGTAGTTTCTCGAGTATGAGTTCGATGATGGGGTTCCAAGGGCATTTGTTCCACCGCCCATTCAGGGGGTTCAAAGCCACTTCATTCCATAAGTGGCCACGAACCTGCTTCCCATTGTGATCCCGGTTAGAGAAGGAAGAACGTTTTCGGTAAGATAAAATAACCTGACCGGGATGCCTACTTTTCACGGGAAAGCATCTGAAGATCCGTACTTACACTTGAGCGAGTTTAATGCGATTTGTGCAACCATCTCAAGTCAAGGGTTCACTGCCGATGAAGTCAAGCTAGTTGTGTTTCAGTTCAGTCTTAAAGATCTAGCGACGCAGTGGTTCTTATCTCTACCGTCGGCAAGTATTTACATGTGGCAAGATCTGGCTCAGTAGTTTTTGGATGAGTACTACACCCCACAAAGAACGTCCGAGGCCCGAACCTCCATCAGAAATTTTCAGCAAGGGTCGGGTGAGACTTTTCATGAAGCATTTACGAGATTCAAAAGGTTGTTGAGAACTTGTCCGCATCATGAGATTGCGTTGTGGGAGTTGATCAAAGCATTTCATGACGGGTTGTCGAGCGATGATCTGCGTGATCTTCAGTCTACCACAAATGGGTCGTTTTTAACTAATAATGAGAACGAAGATTGGCAACACTTAGAGCGGCATGCAATGAACTCGAAGAGGCAATCTCAGTCGAATCGCATGGTAAAAAGGGTGGTTGTGAAAGCCGTGGATAGTGGTGAGTCGGATGATCGTATGGCTAGGTTGGAGAGAGAATTGGATCAGTTTATGGGTGTGGGAGTGAAAGAGAAAGGCAAGTCAAGAAAGGCGTATCCAGTCTGTGAGGGTTGTGGTGGAATAGGCCATGTAGTGGCGACGTGTGGAGTTGTGATGGAAGACGAAGAAGAGGAGGTGAACTTTGTTCAGGGTGAGAAGAGGTATAATAATAATATGAATTCAAACACCTATCACCCGGGCCTCCGAAACCACCCCAATTTCAGCTATGAAAACCCGAACACGCAGCAAAACCCAAACTTTCAAGGTAATTCCCAAAAAGCAGGTTATCAGTCAAATCAGCGTCAGTATAGGAATGAGAGGGGTAACAGTCAAAGCGGGTACAACCAGAAGGAGTCAGGGGGTTACAACAAGGGTTATCAGAAGAATTATTAGCAGGGTCAGCAGATTCAAGGAGCAGCTCAAGGGCAAGGAAGTTCTTCAAGTAATAAGGAAGAGTCAATTAAGGATGTGATAGATCTTCTGAAGCAGCTGAAGACAGATCAGGAGGCTCAGAATAAAAGCGTGAATCCGAGATTAGAGCTCCAAGATAAGGATAATGCTACGAGAGATAAACAGGTGAGCCAGCTAGCGGAGGAAGTGGCTAGTTTAAAGAGAAATCCATCTAATCTACCAAGTGACACATTGAAGAATTCGAGCCATCAGAGTAGCAGATCTTCACAACGATTATAGTTAAAGTAATGTTTCTTCTTGAAGAAGAAACCTGGTATAAATGTTTCTTCCTGAAGAAGAAACCTGATATATAATTAATAAATAAACAAAGGGACTAAAGGTCCACCTGTTTTGTATAACCAAATGATTTGTCAAGGTTAAAGCTATACAAAACAGACTACGAAGTCTGAAGCTAGATCGTTGATCTAGATATTTATATAAATGTTAATCTCGTACTATAGGTCTGAGATAACTATTAATCAATCAAGCAGTCAATCAGAAACAGGAATCAGTTACAGAAACTGATTTACAGACAGGGGTCAGTAATCGAAACTGATCAATATACAGGAATCAGTGTCAGAAACTGATTACAATCATAAAAGGTGAATACGCCCTAAACGTTTACAACTCTATTATAGTTTGACTGTTTGCATAGGATTTAAGAATCCTTAAAACTTTGTGTTACAATAATAAGAAATGTGCAAACTCAGATTAAGAGTATACATATATCTGGATCCATTCATACATGGTGACTCGGAGTTCCCCGAGGCCATGCATATCATCAAACATGCCTTTGGAAGTCTACGGGACTGTTCAGAGAAATGATATTGTGTCTATGATTAATTATACATGTACTTAGGGTAATTTTATCCCAATTAAGTTGGGTGCCTAATGAGTGTTGTCACAAAGATATTATTGTTGTTTACACAATGGTATTGAATTGTGTCAGCTTCATTCACCGGCAGGCTGTGTGCTGACGTACTTTTCCCCCACATTTCAGAGAAACTGTGAAGAATAGAACTGATAGGCAAGACTGATAGAAGATTGGAGATATAGTCATTAGAGGTGATCTGATGGCTCAGATATTTTATTCAGAATAATATAAAGAATTATATTTTCAAAAAGACAGGTATTTGAATTATCAAATGGGTATTTTAACCCAACATTTTTATCAATGAATATGATATTTAAAGACTTCTGCTAAAATAAACTCACAACTCTGAAATATTTTCAAAACAAATACCAACTAACGGGTGTCACACCCAGGCCCTAAGTCGGGGTGTGACAGAAAAACCCTAATAAGATATAAAATATTTCTATAATATGGAGGTTTTATGATGGTTGTGATGATGTTTGTTCGTTTATTGGTGTAGTAGGTCATTAGGGTTGTCGTATACATGATTATCGAATGATCTTTGTTGAAATCAAAATGCTGACAGCTTTGTACTCGCTATTGTTTCGACTATAACTTAATGATAAACGATGGTTTTTTAATAAATTCTTGATTCTAGGATATAGTTCGTCGAGTCTAGTTTCCAGAAAGTTATGATTTGTAATTTTTTGATATACAGAGGATAGGTTTTATGATTTTATAAGATTACATGTCTAATCTGATTCGGGAAGAAGTTTTTCTGGTCTAACTTCCCAACATCATAACTTGAGATTGACAAAGCCAAATGGGTTGGTTCCACATCTGGAATTAGTATTATGAGTTTAGGAGACAACCCAATTGGCCTTGCATAATTTGGATAAATGATTTGAGAGAACCATGAAAGTACTTTTTGTTGCGCAAACTGATGAATAATCTGTACCTATCTATGATGATTGAATTATTGTGAATTTTGCATATATGAGAAAAATATAATAAAAATTGTTTTGAGAAACCTAACTCATATATTCTACTGTGATAAATTTTTTATAATTTATCTTTGAGTTATGCATACTGAATAAAATCAGTTTGAACATGTTAAAATCTGTCTTGTGAACTCAATGATCATACGTTAAGTTGTATGATGAATATTTGGTTGCTTTCCCATGAAATGATGTGTGAATATATGTTAGGAATTTTTGGTGCAGTTGACATTTGTCAGGTCAAGTTTGTGTTTGTGTGAGTCAATACATGAGTTTTAGAGTCATGTGTTATTGAACACACTCTCATAGCTTAAGAACTTGTACTAGGTAACAGTTAACGAGTCAAGTGCATACATTTGGTTTGAGAAAAGTCCATTACACGCGTCACCAAGTGAGTTCATGCTTTTTCCAACTTGTTTTCTGGATTGAAAACACAAAATAGTTTCCTTAGTTGTTTTATGGATTGAAAACACAACTATTTTCGTATACTTGTTTTCTGGATTGAAAACAACAAAACATTTTCCTTGTTTTCTGGATTGAAAACACAAAACATTTGCCTATACTTGTTTTCTTGATTGAAAAAACGGACATACTTACACACTGGTTTTCTGGAGGAAAACGCAGCGACTTATTTTGGATTTATGTAGTTTCATATATATCACAAGTGTATACTAGATGCCCTCATATCACTTAAAGTCCTTACATGCCTTGAACCGTTAGGATGGGATCGCGGGGAAAGTTAAGTAGTACTACTAGATTTGACAAACCTCGCCTTCTATAACTCAACTGAAGGTCGGACAGGTGTAAATTGTCCTAACATACATCACCAGTGTTTGTAATAGACCTGGTAAGAAGGTAAGCAGACAGTCAGCTTCGGTTCAAACGTCTAGTAGCTTGTAAATGGGTTAGCTACCATAGTATATCTAAAAAGGGCTTAATCCACATACACTATTTATGCTACGTATACTATCTATACTATATGTACTACTTTTTACTACAACTTAGGAACTCACCAACCTCGTGTTGACCCTTGAGTATTTATACTTGCCCAGGTTGCTAGATGTGCTAAGGAGTGGATTGCATTGCATGCGTCTGGAGTCACACTTGTCGCATGAACTTTTTATTTCACTTTATTTACATTTGATGGGTTGTGCATGTTTTGAACACATGGTTCAATGTTTTTAAACCATTTACTTATACGCTTACGCAAAACATTGAATTGTTTGGATAGGACTTTGTGTTCTCATGTTTGAATGAGACGTAAATTAATGGTTTTAATATTTTAATTTGGTTGTTTGGTTTTCGAATGAGCTAGATCCTGGTATGTCACATGCTTCGTGGTAAAACTCTGTTAATTGAAATTTGAGGGTGTGACATTGAATGCTGGAGTTGTAAAGAGAAGGGACACTTCGTGAATCAGTGTCCAAATGGTAAGAAAGAAGTGAACGTTACAGAAGATGACACAGATGACGGGGTCAGTAGTGATGAGGCTTTGGTTTGCAATGTTGAGAGTAATGTTGATGCTTGGGTGATGGATTCCGGTGCATCTTCATGCCATTCACTGTAGTGAAATGATGAAAAATCTAAAGTTTTGGGATTTTGGAAAGGTTCGACTTGCGAATGATAATGTTTTAGAGGTTACGGGTATGGTAAATATTGATTGATAACTTCGGTCGAACTTCTTGGACTTTGAAAGACGTGAGGGTTATTCCAAGTTTGAAGAAACGTTTGATTTCAATTGGGCAGTTGGATGACAAGGGGCACGATGTTAAGTTCGAAATTGGGTAGTGGAAAGTAGTCAAAGGGAATCTCGTGGTTGCTGTGGCAAGAAAATGGGTTCATTATATATGGTCGATATGTCACCGAAAAGAGTGGATCCAGTTTTGGTCAAAGACAAAATCCGGTTCATAAAATCTCGTGGGAAGAAGAAGTTTGTTTTGCAAGTAGCAAACCTAGAGCCAAAGTAAAGATTCAGGACAAACGAGCTAGGAAGGTTAAATCAGTCAGAGGACATCATGACAGTGGGAGCACAGATCGTGTTTCAGTTGCAGTTCCAAGTTGAAAGTGGATTAAGATAACCAGTATTCCAGCTATAAAAGTCTCTCTAGTAAAATTACTTGCTGAATATGGAGAGTGTTTGTTCTTAGGTTATCTCAGGATCCCGTAGTTCGTTACAGTCGCAGCCGATAGGGACAGAGAACGGTCAGGGCTGACATGTTGGAGCTCTGGGAGCTTCAACGGGCCTTCAGGTGTTCATTGATGAGAAGACGGTGGCAAGTAGAAGAAGTTTAATGTTCAGATTACAGAAGTACAATCAGGAGTGCAGACGAGAGTATTCAAGGCCTTCGAGTTGGAGATTGTTGGGTTCGTAGGCCTTTTGTTTAGGCTCGGTTTATTATTTGAACTCCAAAGGAAGACAGGTGTAGGGTGGCTAGACCGAAGCCCGGCCCGATTTAAATTTCTTGTTTAAAACATGCAAACCCTAGTGGTTTCTCTATATATATGGCATTATGTACTTGTAATCTCTTGTTACTCAATAAAGAACACCTAGTTGCCACCCGTGGACGTAGGTCAATTTAGATCGAACCACGTTAAATCCTTGTGTTCGTTTATTGCTTTTGTGTTTTTGTTTGGTTCGTGTGTGCGCGTTTAATCCTAACATCCACACATATATTCATCATTTTAATTTTCTTAGTGAGTGTTTAAAAGTAGATCCAAATTGATGAGGAAATACGCATGTTTAAGATGCTATATGAACGTAAACGAGATGTTCATGAACATAAATGAACGAACAAAACATGTGTTCGTCTTCATTTGTTCATTAAATGAACAAAAAGGTTTTGTTTATGTTCGTTCATATATTAACTAAACGAACTTCTCGCGAAACAGTTCATGAATATTTAGTTCATTTATGGGAGTACCATCAAACAAAAAAAAGATCCACATGAATATGTAAAATTGTTCAAACATACCAAAGTTAATAAAACGATCGTAACAATTTACATATTTGTTGATTCATCTTATACTGGGATCAGTTGGTAAATAAATCAAAATTTTAATTTAAGTTCAATTTGTGGATGATAACTTGACCCCTTAATTAGAACCCTTACTTCACATTATAAAATTTGCTCCCATTACTGGTCCCCTGGACCTACAAATAACTTGACCTCTCAATTAAGAACCTTTTGAAATCATATATAACTAGTTCACATGCAAATGAACTAGGTCATCAATCTAAAAATCACTTCTAGCTTTGAACAATGGAGTCCAAGATTGAAAACATGTTTATGGGATTTGACTTTGGAGGGCACTCAGGATGTCTTCTATTCTGGAAATACGTACTATTGGGCGATGGCTGCTGGATTCTCACTGTCAAGGATCAACCTTCTTGGTCAACTAAAGACCATAAAGCTCTTGATATTTACCGAAGGAGTTGTCTTGAATTCGGGTCTCCTGTTGAACCAGGTAAAAAGGTCAACCAAGAATGGTTCGCAGGCCTTGTAGTTCAAACAAAGGTGGCGGATCAAAGGACACTTTCAGCAGCTGATCAATGTATGGGGCAGTTAGTCATGCCGGTATTTGATAATGAGGGCACTGACCAGATTTTTCTCGGGGTCATTGAATTTCTCACGGTGGTCCCGAAAACAAGTTATGTTGAAGATCTCAATCAGATTCACAACTTACTTAAGGTGAGTAACCTCTTGGTTGTGGATTCAAATCTCTTTACAGCTCATTTCTATTTTATTTTATTCTTTTGAAGTTGAAAGTTTATTTGTTGTAAATATATTAATGAGTAGTGTTTGCATCGTAATTGAAGGCAAACTGGCAACTAGCTGTGCTGCTAGCTCAATAGCAAAACTAAGTCGTTTAAAATTTACAATAATAAATCTTGGGTTCATAGTATTACTATTCAGGCTTATAAAACAATTTGTTATATAATTCCTGTGTTCGTAGGAGGAAAACTTGGCAACAAAACCCTTGACGAAGACAATAAAAGTTTCTTACCGTGGGGACATAATAAAGTTTCCACTACCCATCTCGTCAGGTATATCATACTTACGGGAGGAGGTGACAAAGAGATTCAAGATATTGAATCAGAAAGCGTTTAAAGTCAAATATAAGGGCCGCAAAGGTAACCTTCCAATATCAAGTGACGATGACCTTCGGGCTTGCATAGCACGTTCGGGCTCACCTACAATCAAAATGCAAATCGAATTAGTAGCATGAGAAAAATATTCCATTTCTGTTTTATTATTTTATGTTTGGCATGTATTGCGCTATTTCTTTTTTACTGTTTTTCATAAGTATTTTAAATAAAAAGTTCATTTCTACTTGTTTATAACCCGGCTCGTTAACATATTCACTCTTTGAAGTTTAGACGATATTATCTGAAAGTCATTAAAACAACTTAAGATATTGGAAACTATAAGCAATTAAACTCATAGTTGATTTGCAAAATCAACAAGGTTATGATTTTTTTTCTTTCAAAAATGAAATATTATAAATTTTGTAGATTTTTGTGTATATTTCTAAATCTTACACATTGATTTCTTTTAACTATGTCCTTTTGGTGTTCACATGTTTATGAATCCTTTATGTTTTTTAAGCCAATTTCAATCAAGATTTTTAAAAATTTATTTACGATAATAAGCATTTTTAATAGCACTTAGTAAATATTAAAGATTAAAAACCTTGATGATGAAACTTTATTTGCAACAAAATGGCACAAATAGAGTTATATTGATCACTCTTTTATTACACTGATAAAAGTAGTTTTCCCATGCCTGCGGAGAAAGTTGAAATTCTGAAGCATCTGAAATGTGTTATTAGACCCGCGATTAAATCTATAAAGGTATATTTGAATAACAGCTTCGACTTTCAAGTCAGAAATGTGTTTTCCTTGTTGATATTTGAATTAGACGACGAGTGTATTAGTTATAGAAAGGCCATGAAGCACAATTTGAGATAAATAGAAAGTAACAAGGTTAACTACTTTTAGATATATTTGACAATGCTATATTCATGAAATTGATAGCGTTGAATTATACAAAATGTCTTCAAATGTATAAACACGACACTCTTATTTATTTGCTAGCTGTGAGTTTTATGTCAAGAATTTGTTTTTTTTTCTCATAGTTACTTTTTATGGGTAAACTTTTCGAGCATTTAGTTTATGCAAATGTATCTTTAGCACATTACTTTATTTTATTTTTTTTAAAAGAGTGAGTTTTATATATTTTATGACATTTATGATGGTACATGAATATGAATACGAATATCCAATGTACAAAAAAAAAAAAAAAAAAAAAAAAAAAAAAAAAAAACAAACAAACAACCTAGCTAGAGCTAGAAAAAACCAAAAGAAACAAGTGAAAGTATAAACTCACTTGTTTCAATAATATGATTTAGATTTTTCTACAGCCATAGAATTTTCGCTATCATGTAGTATATGGTTTTAGACTTTTCGCTATCATGTAGTATATGGTTTCTAGTCTTTTAGCTCTCGTTATATTTTCTAAGGTTTCACCCCTTTGATTCATGTGTTAAGAATCATCATATTGATGTTCTTATTATTTTATGATGATTTGTTTGAAATCTCTTTAATTCCATGATATATGTTGTCGGTTGTGCCCTGATCAACAAATTTGATCTTGGTCTTCAATGATATATATATATATATATATATATATATATATATATATATATATATATATATATATATATATATATATAATGTTGTATACTTGAATTGCATAATGGTTGTAACACTTGAACTTGCTTAGTCATATAAAGTTACAATTCATTGAGTGCATAGTGACGTGTATTTGGTATATGATATTTGTTATTTTTGTTTTATCAATAACAACATATAATTGTTGTTAACTTGTCATTATCAAAGTTATGGTTCATTAACCACACAAAAAGTTAAAAGTCTATATGTAAACTTGTGAAAGTATGGACACTATTATCTTAAAGTTATTAAAACAAACATGACTATTATACGTTTGTTGTTTCGTCCGTGTTAAACCGACCGTTTGATTATACCATGTTAGTTTATATATAAATCAATAAATTAACTTGTGTGTAAACTTAAACTTGAAATTTGCTTTCCATTACTTGGACTTTCAAGCTAGTTGAACCCTCACTTAAAACCTTTTGGACTTTATTAACATGACCAATTCAATAATTTAATTTATCTGTAAATCTAATGGACGATAAATGGTACATGTCACACACATTTGAAATTTGCTTTTCGTTACTTGGACTTCTAAACTATTCGAACCCTCATTTAAGACCCATTTGGACTGTATAAACATGAACCAACCAATAATTTAATATGCCTGTAAATCTAGTGGACGATAAATGATGCACGTCACACACATTTGAAATTTGCTTTACATTACTTGGAATTTCAAACAATTTGAACCCTCATTTGATAACCTTTTGGGCTATATAAACATGAACCATTCAATAATTTAATTCGTCTGTAAATCTAATGGACGATAAATGATGCACGTCACACACATTTGTATTTTGCTTCTTGTTACAGATGGCCATGGCCGTTCCTAATAATAGTTAAAAGCTTTTAGGTGAGAAAAATATTTAGACATTAAGTAAAAGGGTTTTTTTTTAATTAGGTTTAAACCATGGTTGGATAAGTTGCTAGGCCCTCCCGGTCGGTCGACCGGGAGTCGGGAATACTTGATAGTCGGAGAGTACTTTGACATGGTAAATTATAAATAAATTAATTTTTGGGAAGTTATATATATGTCAAGCATCATAAATTTATTAATAGTTAAAACAAAATATGTGAATATCAATATAAATTAAAAATGCATCGTAAATACTCAGCAAGTACTTGACCTATTAGACCTACCTTTACAACACTAATTTAAACAATTAAATTTTATAATGGCCTTATTGGGTTATGGTATGCATTGTGCTTTTTTTTATAATAAAAATGGGCTAAAAGGAATTGAAGCTTAAACCAGTTTCTAGTTAATACCCGCTGCCACAAAAACCCAAACTGGATTTATGAACTGAAACCGGTTTTAGTTAATACCCGTTGTCCCAAAAACCGGTTCTTAACCGTTTTTAAATGTTGAGCTGAGAAGCAGTATTACACCATAAATTCAAAAATTTTATTCTTTTTAATTTGATTAATGTATTGCTACAGGATTTTCCATTTAAAAAAACTAAAATGTTACGTGGTGATTAAGAGGGTCTATATTTAGCACCCTTCTAATAAACACATATATATAGCATCATTTTAATTTTGTTAGTGAGTGTTTAAAGTGGATCCAACATTGATGAGGAAATACGCATGTTTAAAATGCTAAATAAATGTAAATGGGACATTCATGAACATAAATGAATGAACAAAATATGTGTTTGTATTCATTCATTCCATTAAATGAACAAACTTTTTTTGTCTATGTTCGTTCGTTAATTAAATAAACATACTTCTCACCAAACAGTTTATAAACATTAAGTTTATTTATAGGCATACCATCAACCATAAAAAAAATTCACATGGATATGCAAAATTGTTCAAAGCATAGGCAATATTGTTCGTAAGTTGATAAAACAAACGTGACAATTACATATTATCAGCTAGATAGTAAATAAATGAAAATTTTAATATAAGTGCAAATTTAGTGGATGATAACTTGACCCCTTAATTAGGTTCGCATTTTGAAATTTGCACCCAATTACTGTTCCCTGGACCATCAAATAATTTGACCCCTCAATTAATAACCTCTTGAAATCATATATAACCAGTTCACATACAAATGAACCAGCTCATCAATCTAAAAATCACTTCTAGCATTGAACAATGGAGTCCAAGATGGAATACATGTTTATGGGATTTAATTTTGGAGGACACTCAGGATGTCTTCTATTCTGGAAATACATACCACTGGGCAATGGGTGGTGGATTCTGACAATGAAAGATCAACCTTTTTGGTCAACTAAAGACCATAAAGCTCTTGAGATTTACAGAAGGAGTTGTCTTGAATACGGTTATCCTGTTGAACCACATAGACAGGTCGACCAAGAATGGTTCGCTAGCCTTGTAGTTCAAGCAAGGGTGGCGGATCAAAGGGCAACTAGGGCAGCGGATCAGGGTATGGGACAGTTAGTCGTACCGGTATTTGTTAATGAGGGCGCTGACCAGAATTTTCTCGGGGTCATTTAGCTTCTCACGGTGGTCCCCAAAGCAAGTTATGTAGAAGATCTCAATCAGATTCGCAACTTACTTAAGGTGAGTAACATCTTGGTTGTGGATTCAAACCTCGTTAAATTTCATTTTTATTTTATTTTATTCTTTTGAAGTTTATTATATTAAAGAGTAGTGTTTAATTACATCCTATTGGAAAGGCAAACCAGCAACTAGCTGTGCTGCTAGCTTAATAGCAAAATTACATCGTTTAAAAATTATTACATTAATAAATCTTGAGGTCATAAAATTATTTTTCAGGTCAATAAAACCAATAATTATATAATTCTTGTGTTCGTAGGATGAAAAATTGTCAACAAAACCCTTGACGAAGACAATAAAAGTTTCTTACCGTGAGGATACGGTAAAGTTTCCACTACCCATTTCGTCAGGTATATTATACTTAAGGGAAGAGGTGACAAAGAGATTCTAGATGTTGAATCAGAAAGCGTTTCAAATTAAATATAAAGGCCGCAAAGGTATTCCAATATCGAGTGACGATGACCTTCGGGCTTGCATAGCGCGTTCGGGCTCACCTACAATCAAAATGCAAATCGAATTAGTGGCATGAGAAAAATATTCCATGTCTGTTTTATTATTTCATGTTTGGCATATATAGTATTGTAGTATTTTTATTTTTACTGTTGTATATGTATTTTAAATCAAAAGTTCATTTCTACTTGTTTTTATCCCATTAACATATTCAAACTTGGTTTAATGTTTATTTTTTTGTTCGTTGTTAGCTCTATTGTACTTTTAGTGGATCTTTTTCTTTCTAAATTAGTGTACGCGTAACGTCTATAAAAATTTATGTGTATGTCTCATGAGGGCACATAAGCACGCTAACAGTAGATGAACAGGTACGAGAAAAGAAGACCGGATGATAATCTTAAACTCACAATTTGAAATTTGCTTTCCATTACTTGGACTTTAAAACTATTTGAACCCTCATTTAGTATCTTTTGGATTGTATAAGAACATAAACCAATCAATAATCTAATAATTTGTTTGTAAATCTAACGGACGATAAATGATGCAAGTCACAAATTTGGAATTTGTTACCCATTAGTGTTAGCCTGGGCCCTCAAAATATTTGACCCCTTAACTAAAAACTTTTTGGAGATCTAAATACACATGAACCCAGTTCAAAGACAGAAGAAGTGCCATGCACTTGAACTCATAGTCCCCAGTAGAAGATCTCATAGCCAGTATAAACGGCGTACTCTACAATGTATCCTTCTTTGCGTCCTTCGTTACTTTAGCGAGGATTAGAAGCATATATAGTCTTACTGTTTTCATTCATTGTGCTATCATGCACCTTTTCCGTAGGTCCCTGCTTGACTCTTAGCCTACCTTGGCGTCCAGTGTGAACCCCACACTTACCACATCTTGCACCAGCCATTCTTACAATCCTAATAGAAAACACCAAAGTCTATTAAGCAGCTAATGACAATAGCTAGTTGCAATTAACTATTAACATCAATCTATATGCATGCCTTAAAAACACTTCCCGTTATGACCACATTCGTGCTTGACATCTAAAGCAATCGTGCAAGACATATTACAAAATAACATACCATTGTTTGCATTTCAGTAATGGGAAGTTAATTTACTATCAACATCTCTCTTCTTCTGTTTGGGTTATCAATGCGAGCGTGCTGCCACATGTGTATATGGTTTGTTGGATGTTGTCTTTTAACAATAATTGTTGTCAACTTGTCATTATCAAAGTTAAGGTTCATTAAGTCCGAGTTAAAGTTAAAAATATTGATATCCGAACAAATTCGCTTGGTATCATTAATATTAACCACACAAAAAATTAAAATGTATACGTAAACTTGTGAAAGTTATTATCATCCATGTTAAACCAACAATTTTATTATGGGGAAAATGAATATGGGACTGTTAAGCACCTAACCTTACATATAAAACCATCAAAACCACGTAGTTTTGGTTAAAAAGTTTCTAAAACTCATAATTCGTCATTGTAGATGAAAGCATTTAAAAGTAAAGCCCAAAATTAATTTGTCAAGAAGATGAAGACGATATGATTAAATATATAATATATTAGCAAGATAGGAGTGCTTTGAAAATAACTTTCACCTCCTTCATTCATATTGGAAAACAGTTGAAACTAATTCACTTGAAAAACAAGAATAGTTTTGTGACATGAGAATTCAATTTCTTCGGTATTAATAGAGAGTTTTATTTTTAATTGTTTTCATGGATGATGATAAATTAAGAATCAGGCTTACTCTAAATTTAATAAACTCATGGAGATGAAAAAGAATTAAGGAAATAATAAAATCAGTATTTTTAGAAACTTTTTAACCAAAACTACGTAGTTTTGATGGTTTCACATGTAAGACTAGGTGCTTAGCAGCCTCATATTTACTTTTCCCTATTATACCATGTTATTTTGTATATGAATCAATAATTAACGTGTGTGTTAATGTGTGTAAACTTGAAATTTGCTTTCCATTACTTGGGCTTTCAAGCTATTTGAACCCTCACTTAAGAACCATTTGAACTGTATTAACATGACCAATCCAATAATTTAATTGTCTGTAAATCTAATAGACGATAAATGATACACGTCACACACATTTGAAATTTGCTTTCCGTTACTTGGACTTCCAAACTATTTGAACCCTCATTTAAGGTCCTTTTGAACTGTATAAACATGAACCAACCAATAATTTAATATGTCTGTAAATCTAATGGACGATAAATGATGCACGTCACGCATTTGCAATTTGCTTTCCATTACTAGGACCTTCAAACAATTTGAACCCTCATTTAATAACCTTTTGGACTATATAAACATAATGTAAGGCCCCGTTACCGGTAACCCTATTTTCGTGTTGATTTACTCATAAACACAGTTCTAAATATCAGAGTTAATTAAAACATTTACGCGGAATATAAAACTTTCATAAAACATTACAATATTTCATAACTTGTCTCAAAACGTCCTTTGTCTTTCACATTAAAACATTAAAATTAAAACATCGTAAGTCTTCAGATGCCAGGCTCTTATTCTTCTGCCATGTGTCCCCGCTCAAGCCAGCTGTCTCATCCTACTCACCTGCGTGCATACTAAAAGTCAGCTACGCTGAGTGAGTTCTAGTTAATCACATAATCATACAATACATTCTTTACACTTCATACTTAACCTCTTAACTTTCTTTCATACACACTTAAGTGCTTTTACTTTCATTTTTACCTTCATACTTTCTTTACATACATAATCATACGTTTTAAAGAGCCTTTCGCCCTATAACCTCACAGATATTATAAGGGTCTGGTCCCTAGTTTTCGAATATTAGAAGGGTTCGATTCCCTAACATCACAGATATTATAAGGGTCTGGTCCCTACCATCATAGATATTATAAGGGTCTGGTCCCTAGTTTCGAATATTAGAAGGGTTCGATTCCCTAACATCACAGATATTATAAGGGTCTGGTCCCTAACATCACAGATATTATAAGGGTCTGGTCCCTAGTTTTCGAATATTAGTAGGGTTCGATTCCCTCTTCGTTCCATACATTATACCCCGAGTATTTTTAGGGCTCGGTACCCTTTTCGTAACCATACAACCATACATCATACCTCGAGTATTATTAGGGCTCGGTACCCTTTTCGTAACCATACAACCATACATCATACCTCGAGTATTATTAGGGCTCGGTACCCCTTTTCGTAACCATACGACCATACATCATTATTTCCTTCTTTTATTATCTCTATCACGTTCATACGCATAAGCATTCATATTATACTTACCTTATACATAGCATTACAACCTGACAGTACGTGCAATATCCGAAGATCGTTCACGTACCATCAAGCAATCATTCTTACATAACACATATATCACATAGGGCATACACTTATCACTTAGGATAAATGTATTAACAACACATCAAGTATGCACACAGCCCCGAAAACATAAAAAGGAATGGGGCTAGAAACTCACCTGAACACGGTTACGTTCACCGTTAATCGTAATTCCTTTCTTCAGTTGTGCACGGCTGACTGTATAACAAGTATACGTATCAATTAACTATCACTTCTCATAATGTATGTCTATCTTTATATGACCCACAACGAACGGGGGTCCGGGGGCAGCGCCCCTGGCAGCGGGGTCTAGGGGCGGCAGCCCCTAGCAGGGTCCAAGGGGCAGAGCCCCTGGCTGGGGTCGAGCTGCCAGGTCAGCTTGGAAAAATTTTATTTCCATTAACTGTCTTAACACATTTTTCATTAGATTTTTAGTTTACTTCCTAATCGAACTTGGCTTTAGGCGAACTTAGCTTTAGGCGAAGTTAAACCTTAGGCGAACTTAGCTTTAGGCGAAGTTAAACCTTAGGCGAACTTAGCTTTAGGCGAAGTTGTCATCAGGCGAACTTGGCTTTAGGCGAAGTTGTCATCAGGCGAACTTGGCTTTAGGCGAAGTTGTCATCAGGCGAACTTAGCTTGCAGGCGAAGTTCATCAGGCGAACTTAGCTTGCAGGCGAAGTTCATCGCTTTGAAGGCGAAGTTGCCCAGATGCAGGCGAAGTTGCCCAGACAGCCGCTGTTCGGTTTCTTTCCAGCATTTTGAGCGATTTTAACACCCTTGCTATGGTTCAATATCACCCACTACGCTTCCCGACCATTTTCGGTCGCTTATACACTAAAAAAGCTTGGATCTTTAAACTTCAAAGATCAAGAATCATACCTTTTTGGGCTTGTTTGGATCTCGTTTACTTGCTAGTACACTAATCGCTCTCTCTCTCGGACCTGCCCGACTCTTCCCTTGGCTCGGCCGGCCGGCGGCGGTATGCGTGTGGTGTGTGTGTGTGTTTTGGGGTGTTAGGGAGTTTGGTGAAAATGAAGATATTTTGGGATTTTGGGGGTATTTATATCCCTGAAATCCCATTCTCATTTAACCCATCTCAATTAATCCACGTCCAAGACCCGCTCCCTACCCGATATTAATTAATTACGCGAAATCACTAAACATAACTTCCTTTATTCATCATTAAAATTTTTAGGATGTTACACATGAACCATTCAATAATTTAATTCGTCTGTAACTCCAATGAACGATAAATGATGCACGTCACACACATTTGAATTTTGCTTCCTGTTACGGTTGGTCAGGGCCGTTCCTAATAATATTTAAAAGCTTTTAGGCGAAAAAAAAAGTTAGACATTAAGTAAAAAGTTTTTTTAACTAGGTTTAAACCATGGTTGGAGTAGTCGCTAGGCGCTCCCCGTCGGTCGACCAGGAGTCGGGAATACTTGATAGTCGGAGAGTAATCAGACATGGTAAATTATAAATAAATTAATTTTTGGGACGTTATTTATATTTAAGTATCATAAATTTACTAATATTTATAACAAAATTCCTAAAATTCAATATAAAAAAAATGCATAGTAAAAACTAAAGTATTTTAATCTAACCTTCTTTATTATTATAGATATAGGAATTATGTTATAGTTTTTCAAGTCAAACTTGCCTCGGGTGGACCGACTAGATCCGATTATGGCTTAAGTTGACTACTTTTGATCGATTCCAAATAGCTATGGAGTTAAAGAAAGTTGTCTCGACACCATACCTTTTACTTGCATTTTCTTTATAATAAAAATGGGCTTAAATGAATTGAAGCCTAAAGCAGTTTCTAGTTAATACCCGTCGCCCCAAAAAAACAAACAAGAATTCTTAATCAAAAATCGATTTTAGTTAATACTCATTGTCCCAAAAACTGGTTCCAACATGATTGAAACCTACGGTTCATAACCGTTTTTAAATGTTTAGCTGAGAAACAGTATTACACCATAAATTCGAACATTTTACTCTCTTTAATTTGATCCCTGTATTGCTGTAAGGTTTTTCATTAAAAAAACATTTTACGTGATTAATAGGGTCTATGTCTCTCGACGCGTCACATAGGCACCTCTCTAATATACGCACACATATATATTATCATGCTAATTATCTTAGTGAGTGTTTAAAAGTGGATCCAACATACGAAATAGGTATGTTTAAAATATTGAATGAACATAAATGGTCGTTTATGAATATAAATGAACGAACAAATCATGTATTCGTGTTCGCTTGTTTCATTAAATGAACAATTTTTTTTTGTCATAACTCATGTTCTTTCATTTATTAAATAAACGAACTTCCTACCGAACAATTCATAAACATTCAGTTTATTTACAGGCGTACCATCAACCATAAAAAAAAATCCACATGAATATGTAAAATTGTTCAAACATACGCAATATATATTGTGCCAAAGTTAATAAAACAAACATAACAATTACATATTTGTTGTTGATCCATCTTATACCGGTATCAGTTAGTAAATAAATCAAATTTTAATATAGGTGCAAATTTAGTGGATGATAACTTGACCCCTTGATTAGATTCAAAATTTGGAATTTGCACCTCATTATTGTTGCTGTGGACCCTCAGAAAATTTGACCCCTCAATTAAGAACCTTTTGAAATCATATATAACCAGATCACATGCAAATGAACCAGTTCAATCTAAAAATCACTTCTAGCTTTGAACAATGGAGTCCCAGATTGAAAACATGTTTATGGGATTTAATTTTGGAGGGCACTCAGGATGTCTACTATTCTGGAAATACATACCACTAGGCAATGGGTGGTGGATTCTCACTATGAACGATCAACCTTTTTGGTCAACTAAAGACCATAAAGCTCTTGAGATTTACAGAAGGAGTTGTCTTGAATACGGTTCTCCCGTTGAACCAAGTAGGCAGGCCGATCAGGAGTGGTTCGCTGGCCTTGTAGTTCAAACAAGGGTGGCGGATCAAAGGACAACTTGGGCAGCAGATCAGTGTACGGGACAGTTAGTAGTGCCGGTATTTGTTAATGAGGGCGCTGACCAGATTTTTCTTGGAGTCATTGAGCTTCTCACGGTGGTCCCAAAAGCAAGTTATGTTGAAGATCTCAATCAGATTCGCAACTTACTTAAGGTGAGTAACCTCTTGGTTGTGGATTCAAATCTCTTTACATGTCATTTCTGTTTTATTTTATTCTTTTGAAGTTGAAAGTTTATTCGTTGTAAATATATTAAAGAGTAGTGTTTGCATTGTAATGGAAGGCATAGCTCAATACAAAACTAAGTCATTTAAAATTACATTAATAAATCTTGGGTTCATAACATTATTATTCAGGCTTATAAAACAATTTATATAATTCTTGTGTTCATAGGATGAAAAATTGTCAACGAAATCCCTTGACGAAGACCATAAAATTTTTTACCGTGAGGATACGGTAAAGTTTTCACTACCCATTTTGTCGGGTATATCATACTTACGGGAGGAGGTGACAGAGATTCAAGATGTTGAATCAGAAGGCGTTTCAAATCAAATATAAAGGCCGCAAAGGTATCCTACCAATATCGAGTGATGATGACCTTTGGGCTTGCATAGCCCGTTTGGGCTCACCTACAATCAATATGCAAATCGAATTAGTAGCATGAGAAAAATATTCCATTTCTGCTTTATTATTTCATGTTTGGCATATATAGTATTGTACTGTTCTTATTTTTACTGTTGTACAAGTATTTTAAATCAAAAGTTCATTTCTACTTGTTTATATCCTGGTTCGTTAACATATTCAAACTTTCAAGTTTAGACAATAGTATTTGAAAGTCATTAAAACAAACGTGACTATTATATGTTTGTTGTTACATCCGTGTTAAACCGAGATTTGATTACTAAATAGGTTAACTAACACTAGACAAAACCTGTTATGTCTCTTTGACTTATAATATCTTAAATATATATAAGCGAAACATTTAAAAGCTCTCCGGTTGCTTCTTTCATTCTTTAAAGCCAACAGATTGCTTTATTTATAAATAGAGGTTTCTCATGCATTTGAGCCGAATTCACGGGTATGAGTCTCACCAAACAAGATAACCCTTAAACGGGTTATAACATCTCATTATATTAAAAATTAATCTCATCAAATATTTGATATGAAAATCCTACTACAAAATAAGGATATACTAAAATTAATGTCTAATTTTATTTAAAAAAATTATTATTTATAATTAAGAAATGATTTTATATTAAAAAAAAAGCGGGTCATGGATCTCACCAAACCTAGATAGCTTTTAAATGGGTTATAACATCTTATTTATTTATGAAACTCTTTAATCACCAAACCCTAAGTATATTATTAACTTTCTAACAATAAATAAAATTAAAATCCAAAAAAATATAAATGTTATAAACGAAAAATGAAAACAACCCACGTAATACGAGGAGATAAAACCTAGTTAATTAATAAATTAACTTGCGTGTAAACTTAGCGGATGATATATGTTCAGCTCGCAATTTAAAGTTTGCTTTTCATTACTTGGACTTTCAAACTATTTGAACCCCATTTTAGAACCTTTTGAACTATATAAACATGAACCAATCAATAATTTAATATGCTTGTAAATCTAATAGATGATAAATGATGCAAGTCACAAATTTGAAATTTGCTTTACATTAGTGTTAGCCTGGCCCCTCAAAATATGTGGTCCCTTATTTAAGAACATTTTGGAATCTAATAAACTGAACCCAGTTCAAAGACAGAAGAACTGCCACATAGTTGAATTCATAGTCCCTTGTAGAAGATCTCATAGCTGGTACAAACGGCGTACTCTACAATGTATCCTTCTTTGTGTCCTTCTTACGTTATTAAGAGGGTCTATATTTCTCGACACATCGTGTGAGCACCCCTCTAATACACACATATATACGCATCATTTTAATTTTCTTGGTGAGTGTTTAAAAGTGGATTCAACATTGATGAGGAAATACGCATGTTTAAAATGCTAATTGAACATGAACGGAAATGAACACAAATGTTTTGTCTATGTTCATTCGTAAATTAAATAAGCAAACTTCTCACCAAACAATTTATAAACAATAAGTTCATTTACAGGCATACCATCAACCATAAAAAAATTCACATGAATATGTAAAATTGTTCAAAACATAGGCAATATTGTTCGTAAGCTGATAAAACAAACGTAGCAATCACATATTATAGATTAGTTAGTAAATAAATGAAAATTTAATATAAACGCAAATTTTGTTGATAAAACAAGCGTGGCAAAATTACTGGCATGGATTGCTTATGTGGTAAAAAATTATTTTAAAATTTAAATTAATTTTTTTAACAAAAATAAACGAAACGAACCACTTTTTTTAACAAAAATAAACGAACGAAACCAATTAAAAAAATTAGCGAACTACTTTTTTAACAAAAATAAACCCAGGTCGAAAGAGTCCGGGTCAGAAAGCCTTCTGCGTCGGAAGTGGTTCATGTCAGAACGGTGGTGTTGGTGGTTTCGTTCGTTTATTTTTGTTAAAAAAAGTTGTTCAATTCGTTTATTTTTGTTATTAAAAGTAGGCTGGTTCATTTACTTTTGTTAAAAATGTAGTTTGGTTCGTTTATTTTTATTAAAAAAGTTGTCTGGTTAGTTTTTTTTGTTAAAAAAAGTGGCTCAGTTCGTTTATTTTTGATAAAAAAAAGTAGTTCGGTTCGTTTATTTTTGTTAAAAAGTGGTTCAGCTCGTTTATTTTTGTTAAAAAATGGTTCAGTTCGTTTTTTTCATTTAAAAAGTATTCGGTTTTGTTTATTTTTTTGTTAAAAAAAGTGGTTTGGTTCTTTTATTTCCGTTAGAAAATTTAATTTTAATTTAAATATAATTTTTTACCACACAAGCAGTTCACGCCACTATTTTTGCCACATTATCGTACACGTCATCATCCATATCATAAAAATTAACTGAGTCTAGTGAAATCTCTTTGGCAGCCAATAGGTCGAAACTTGGACTACTTTGGTACATTTTAAAGTTTTGCTTAACGACAGCGAATGAGACAAAGTTTGAATTATTAAAATCTAATATCTATATAATTTTACTCGTAGAAATTAGAGCTTATATGATCATTCATGAAAAATAAAATTTTTTACACCAAAGAATCAATGGATATTGGTTTTTAGTACTCCTAACTTTCACTCGTTTATTGATATCACTTTCAACTTTCACCCTATTTGTTTTTGTCACTTCCTCGTTAATAGATTACTAACGTCGTTAGTGAAGATGCTGATGTGCACATTTTATGGGTGAGTTGGCATGCCTATGTGGAAAATACCCTTTAAAACGAATCTTAATTTCTTCTCACCATCCTATAATAATAATAATAATAATAATAATAATAATAACATAAGTGGGTCCCACCCCACCCCACCCTTCTTCTTCCTCACCATCCATACGCAACCACCACCAACCACCTTCTCATTCTTCTTCATTTCCTAATTTTAGGCTATCAAATAAAGTCGTCATAAGATATGCAGCTTTTTAAAATAGTTTCACATCCAGGTTTTGTTCATGATTTCAAATCCCCAATTTCAAAATTCAAAACCCTAACCCTCAAATCCATCCTATCACCATTCAATTACACCATTTAACTCATTCTCCAACATTTCTATACATCATCTCTGTATCACCAAACCTCAACAACCACCATGGTGATCCAAAACCGTCTGCCGCTACAATTCACCACCACTGACAACATTGATGCTAGACTGTCGTTATCTAGTCAAAAACAAATAAGTCAGTGTTCCTAATCACCTAGCAAGCTAGGGTAAGTAGGGTGTCGAATCACGAGGAGTATGTGGTCAGTGTACGTGTAACTAATTTCTAAAATTATGAAGTGACCAAAATGCTTATCACACTAGCAAAGGAATTGATTTAATACTAAACAAACGAAACAAGTACTTAAGCAAGTTCAAACAGTTATTGAAGACAAATCACACCCGGAAGTTCAAGTAAGCAAATTAACAGTAATCTCATATGAACATAATAGATTAACCATCAATGATCAATTACAGAATGACTAGCTAGAAAAATCGTATGCACCAACAATCACTAACACACGGCACTGGTTATCAAGCAGTCACTGCTAGTGTGATTCAACTAAGGGCATTTGTATGCTTTATTGTATTCAACTAGTCAAAACAACCCTATAAGCAATTATCATAGCAACCGACAAACTAATCGTTATGGTCGAAATAAACCTAAACTGACTGAACGCATAACAATATTAGACATTAAAACTCAAAGATTAATCAAAGACAATTACAATTAGTTGTTCTTAAATAAATGAGAAAACTAAAAAGTTACAAACTTTACATCCCTGAGTATGATTCAAGAATACTAATCGAGCATCATCATCGATAGGTCTTCAATTATGATGAGGAGGGCCAATAGGATTGATCAAGAGGTGATTGGTAGACCTATAATTCACCCAAAATTTCCTAACAGCGGCCGGAGGTCGTCCCCACTGATTAGGGTTCGTAAAATAGAAGATATAGGTCAAAACCCGTTTTTTCCCGTTTTTTATGCCTGTCACGATACGCGATGGCCATATACTCATTTGGTCGCATATCCCAACCAAAGATAACATTATTTTTGGATTCCTCTCATTGAGAAACCCAAAATTCATATATTATAGGTTTTGTAACTCATTTTCTAGCCCAGGATATGCTCATTTTACTTCGTGGTCGCTTTTTGTCAACTCATCTTGTTCAGTTTTAGTATCGCCTTTAGGTTTCTCATCCAAACTCTTCTCGAATCCTTCTAACACTTTTCAAGACTTCAATTTATACTCCGGTCTTCCGGATATATCATTCCATGCTCGTACAAGTATCCAATTTAGCATCTTTAACGATCAACGACCTGAAATACAAAAGAACGTATGAAGTACCAAATTTCTAACAATATACTAAATAAAACTACATAATTAACACACTAATATGTATATATATATACACACGTATACACATACATACAAAATATCCGACCATCACATCCCCACACTTACCTTTTGCTTGCCCTCAAGCAAACTCTAAAGTAAACATCGACCTCCGTCATTGGTATGTCAATTATCGCCATTAATACTAGTAAGGTTTAAGGTCATACCCAGTTTCCCAGACGGACACTTTCGAGATTGACAACCCACAAATATATTTAATGATGCTATAAAAACAACAGAGTTTCCCAAACGAGTATACTTTGTTTATAGTTAAGGCATACAAGTTCATACCCCTCACACTATCAACACTCCTCTCGGTTTAATATCTGGACTAGCAAAAGATGTGTTAGTTTAAATCTCTACCCTCTAATAGCAAATGAATCATAACTTAATATGCTTGTAAGGTCAGTCATATCTCCATCCATTACCTACCGGTTACGTAAAGACTCGAACTACGTGTTTTGATGAGGCTTAGATTTGGGTGATGATTTGACATATTTAGTGACTAAGGCGGATGAAACCCAGTTGTACAACCAAACAAGCAAACTGCTATTTAGAACTAAATACAACCGAACTATTAACTCTTTTTGGCTTTTCGCTTTTTTTGTTTTTTTTAGAGGCATCAATAAACAATACATTGAACATATCTTTACAACTCTGACATTCAAATATTGACACACTCTTCTGACTATATACAACTCGATAACGAGCTGGATTTCATTACACGGGTAAAAATAAAATAAAGGCCAAAGCTGATATGGTGTGTGATGTTCGGTTTAGCAAACAAAAAGGAATATGGTCTAAACGGGCTCCTAAGGGATAATGTAGGGTAAGAAATTTTATTTAATGGGAAAATGTATGTACGGGAACAGGTTTTCTAAATTCCTAATCTCCATACAGGTGTGGGTATTAAGATCTCGATAAGCATATAACAATCATGTTCTAGTTCTGTAAAACATACTGGTTTCCCTCAAATAATGACAAGACATGTTTTATATTTATTATATAGTATGTGTATTAGGTATAAGGGGCCAACTCACAATATGTCTGGAAATAAGGGTTGTCGATATGAAACTTGCCTACCCGTCCCCTTGACTCGTTATCCCCGGCTAAACGACTACATTTTTCAACTTCTCTTTTCTAAACAATTTGTTAGGAAAACTATCGAGAAGCTAACAGCTAACAACTATGGTTTCCGAACACTCTTCGATGTACTATCGGGCTAAAAATTGTCACTTAAAACCAATCATGACCAGAAACCTCTAACTTGGCATTAATAACAATAACTAATAGTTAACAAATTTGGTTTTTGAACACTGTTCGAGGTACTATCGGGCTAAAAATTTCAATTTCCCCCATCCCCACACTTGAAGTTGACATTGTCGTCAATGATAAAAATATAAAATGTTTAAAGAATATTTAGAGGATGGGGTTGAAAGTGATTGTTTAACAATTTAAAAAGCGGGTTCTAATGTAATACTCCTAACACAAAAATCTAAAATTACACTCTCAACACGTAAACTAAAATAACAAAATAGATTATGAAACCGAAATCACCTGATATGACTGATAAGGCAATACTGAAAATGGCTCGCAAACCTTCGTGAAACTCGTCTTCTCCCATGACTAAAACTGAATCTGCAAAATCTCAAAACATGTAGAAGCAAGCTTCTCACCGTGTGTAAGACATAGGTCTTTTAAGAATCTTGCAAAAATGAAGTGTTAGTTTATTTAATTGAAAATTATTACTGAGCATAATTAGTTAAGTTTCATAATAAATTTTATTAAATGAGTTAAAATGTTAAAAGACCTAACTCATTTTCGTAGGAATCACGGTTGCATGTAGCGTATGCACAAGCCCTTTAAACCCCCTGGTAGCCCGGGTGGACGAGTGAGTTCTCTTGAGGGTTTATAGCGAACAACACCCACAAAGTTCTAAATATAACAAAATATGCAAATATTCAAATACAGCAGACAACATCAAAAGATATATATACAAATGTTATCCAACTGGTTACCTATACAGATTTCCCCAAATATAATATTATATTAGTACGGGCCATGATAATAAAAACAAAATAAAAGGGAAAATAAACCAAAATGTAACCGGTAGTCCGCTACCGTCCTATTCCTCCATATGGGCAACCTCACCAACATCTGGCTGCTCCACAACCTGCTCCTTAATCTGAACATCACCACCCGCGGCAGCAGGCTGATCGACTGCCTACTCTGCACCTCCAACACTAGCACCAGCACCCTCTACCTGATCACCAGCATGCTACTCGGGTATCTGAAGTGCAGCTGGAATAGGTACCTGCAGATGAGTAAATAGAATACGAAAGTAATAATCGTGGTGGGCCAGGTGGGCCCGTGTCTCTGCCATCATGGCCAGCTGCTGCTGATAGATCATCTCAAGTGTAACCGGTAGTGCTGGCTGCTACGGTGGCCGCCTCAATGGATATTGTTGCTGGGGCCGCATCATGCGGGATCAGAACATGCTGTCGGTGTATGGGTACACCCATCTGAAGTGCAATATCAACGTCTGAGCCTAGAGGGGGTGGTGCCTGTCTGCACCGTCGGACCAGGACTAAAGCTGGTGGATCATGTAAGTCACAAATTCCGGCCCTCCGGGAATCCTCCAACATGTACGTCTCCGTGGCAATCCCTAGGATAAAACACTCTATGGGATAACGATCGAAGACTTCCGGGCGCTCTTCTAGACGAGTAATAGATGGGCCCATTGAAAGATGAGCCAATAATCCCTGTAAACTACGGCTCCGGGCAAATGACGTGAGGAGCAACATCACAATGTTGGCCTCCCGGCCGCCGATAATAGATAGAATACATAAAAGATCGAAGTTACTACCCTTCTCGTGGCTAGAGTGGTGGCTAACGATGATGCAGGCAACTAACCGATGAATATAACGATTGACAGGATCCCAAATACATGACTCAACTACAGTACTAGAGTAGGCCCCGTTAGCTATCTCTTCTCAAAACTGAGCCAACTGGGCCTCAATCAACCAGAACTGCCTGTCCTACTAAGCATGGAACGTATAACCCCGGATACTCTGGATAAAATCCGGGGTCTACACCTCCTCACGGGTATAAAAACTTGTGGCCACATCAAAGTACGATACAGACATCTCGAACATATGGCGACCCAGGGCAAATGAAACCGCTTGCGGCTCAGCAAAATCGGTGGGCGTGCCCCTGAATATGGAATAGAACTCACGTGTGAGCTCGAAGTACTATATCGAGTCACACACCGAGGCCCACCGATCTCTTAACGACTCCCGAACCCGTCCCTCTTGGCCTACTAAAAGAAGCAGTGGCCAGTTAACTGTCTGGTATCGGAGGAGCTGCATCGCCATTATACGGCAATACACAGACTGTTCCTCCGACAATGGTGAGAAATGAAGCACCATGTGGGGGGTCTGGAGGCCGTCTCTGACTATATCCTCCTGAACCGTATCAGGAGTAATTGGTATCTCAACCCCGTCGTACCTGATAACTCAAGGTTGCCGCACCACAAACTGCGGGGCATCCGGTGCACCCCGTAGAGCGGCTACGGGACCACGGCGTCCGGCACTCGGCGGCTGCTGCCTCGGCCACTTGTGCCCGGCAGCGTGTGAAGATTTCAGCTCATCTGACATATATGCAAAATAAAAACGTCTAATTATGTCAACAATAACTCGTGGCGATGATCGTATAGCATTTCGGTCGCGATCGTCCCCCGATAATAAAATAATAATAAAGTATCAAAATAAAAATGAAAAATTTGGGGATACCCTATGTGTATGTTTATAAGTCCAGGTTTTCCCACTAGAATGAATATTGAGTATGGGCGGGTCACCAAACATTCTATTAACACTCAAACTGACAAATTATATCTCATACGACTCCACACACCAACTACACAAACAAGACTCGACATATATACACCAAGCACACAAACATCATTCAACATATTGACTCGATCACACAAAAACAAATTGATTAGTTGTCTCGAAAAATGTGCCAACAAACAAAAATAAACCGCATGTCGGTGGATAACTGAATAACGCGTCGGATTCGTAATTTAAATATATTAATGAAAATATTATTAAATTAAATCAAGTTCACATAACTCGTTTAAGTTCGAAACGTCACCATCATTAAAATAATAATAATAATAGTAATAATAATAATAATAATAATAATAATAATAATGATTCTTAGAAACTTAAAAATCCAACCCGTCATTATGCATGTTCAGTATACTGACCTTACCAATACCATTCCCGCCGTTTCTAACCATTTTGATGCTAGACTGTCTTTATCTAGTAAAAAACAAATAAAATCAAGTCCTAATCAACTAAGCAAGCTAGGGTAAGTAGTGTGTCGAACCACGAAGAGTATATGGTCAGTGTATCATGTGACAGATTCCTAACATTGTGAAGTAATAGTAATCATGCTGATCACACAAGCAAACGAAAGGAGTTTAATAGTAATTAATTAACTGAGAAAATTCAAGCAATAAACAAAAGCAAATCGCACTCGGGAACTAAAGTATGCAATTAACAGTATTCTAAAGCAACTTAACAGATTAACTACCGTTGGTCAACTAATTGCTTAACGAGCTAAACCGTAGGCATCAACTATCGCTAACATACAGGACTGGTTATCAAACGGTCCCTACCAGTGTGACTTAACTAAGGGTAATAGTATGCTTCATTGCTATCAACTAATCAAAACAACCCTACGAGCAATAATTAAAGCAACCGACAAACTAATCGTTCTAATCGACAAAAACCTAAACCGACTAAATGCACATCAATACTAAACATCAATACTCATAGATTAACCAACAATAATTACAAATCAGTTGTTCTAGTACATGAGAAAAATACTGAAAGTTTACAAAATAATACATCCGGGGTATGACTCGAAGGGATTAGCCGCGATTTTTCATCTCTCGATCTTCAATCTTGATGATATGGAACATATGAATGATCTTGGAATGATTGGAATTGATGGAAGGACCTTCTATTGCTCAAGAAACTGCCTAGAAAGTGGTTAATGTCGAATAGGGTCATCATAATGGAATATAAATAAAAACCTAACTTTCCTGTCTGTGCCACACATCGTGGTACGTGATGGGTCACTCACTGGTTCATAGTGTATCGTGATGGACCAAAGTCAGCATTAAATTATCATTAAACACCATCGCGATACGCGATGGTCATCCTTCCAACCCATCGCGTACCGCGATGGGTCCCTTCATCAGCTGAATTAGTTTTTCATCTTGTTTCATGTGATCCCGGTTCTTCATCTCGTGCTCGTACAGGTCCAAATTAGCTGCTTTAAGTACCCGTGACCTGAAATGCAATAAATACGTATGAAGTACCAAAGTTCCTAAAATAAACAATTAAAACAACTAAAATATCAAATCGAACTATGTACAAACTGATTGAACATCATATCCCCACACTTGGTATTTGCTGCACAAAACTCGAGACAAAAATCAATATATGACTCAATAAACCGAAAAGAAATTGGAAACACACTTACAACCCCGGGTTGCCTCCCAGTCAGCGCTGAATTACGTGTCTACAGCTCGACAATACCTTGAAAACTCAGTTGTCTTCATAAACCGGTGAGGTCACAATGAAGCTCACCGGTTCCTTGTCCATTTTTGAATATCTTCCATTCTCCAAGTATGGCTTCAACTGATAGCCATTCACCACTTGTCTGACGTGGTCATCAAAATCCTATATCTAGTACTGCCTGTGATTTCCAACTCTAGCAATCAAATACGGGCCCGCCCTCTTACTTTTCAACTTACCCGGGAAGAGCTTCATCCTTGTGTTGTATAACCAGACTCTCTGTTGTAACATTCGCTACTTTTCAAACCCGAAAACCCGACCAATTATAAAATTTTGGTTTGTTTATGTAATATATATATATATATATATAGGGGTGGGATCTAGAGAGAACTAGAGAATTAATAAAAAATTATTATTAACTTTTTTTAGAAAAATATTTTGTGATTTTTTTTCTTTCCTCCTTCTAATAAGATGATATTGTTCCTAAAAAAACAACTGTTGATGTAGTGTATATGTGCACTAATGTGTATTGTGTGTATACAATAGTGTTTTATTGCATAAAATACAACACAATTGCATTATACAATACACAATATTCAATATATGCAAATACAACACAATAATTGTATACAATACATACTATCGCATAAACGTAATACAACACGAATGCACATATGCACTATACCGGTTTTTTTTTTTAATTTTTGTATATAATATAACACTATTGCACTAATACAATATAAAAAATTACATATATGCTATTCAACACTATTGCACATATCAAAATATACACTAGTGCACATATGCAATAAAAAAAAAGTCGATGTATTGCATATGTGCACTACAACGAGTTTTTTTATCATTTTTTTATTTTTATTTTATTTTTATATTTTTTTATAGTGAAAAATAACAACATATAAGAAGGATGAAAGAAAAAAAATTTAAAAATATTTTTTTAATTAAATTAAAAATACTTCTTTATTAGTTCTATAGTTATATCTTTAAGAAGAAGTTCTCTCTTGATTATCTCCCTATACATATATATCATAAGTTTCATTGCACGTATTCGTCATTTTCATTTATATTTGGATTTTATTCGCATTCGTTAAATCGACCTATTTCATCGCTTCATTGTATTCATGTTTAAACGTTCAAAGTTAATAATATATTCTCAATAATTTACGGTTAACGTTCGTTTTCTATTCGTTCTATTCAAATATCGAAACCTCGGGATTTTAAGGTTTTTTCTTTTGATTAAACAAATCACAAACTATTCGGAATCATTACGAAAACTATTCAAGTATTATAATTTCATTACATTTAAACATCTTTCAAAAGTTCAAGGTCCAAGATGTAAGTTATATTTTAAATTTCGATTTAAAAGAAACTAGAAAGCCTAAGGGGCTAAAGTGTAACACTGATTTAAATTTTATTAATATTAAAATGAAACCCCCAAACCACCTACCTGTTTTTCCGGCCTCCTTCTCCGGCCAAACTATCCGGCGAGTCTCATAATCTTATTAATCGAGCGTTTTAAATCAATTAATGTATCATCACACTTCCAGACAAGGCCGAAGACCGTTATATCATTGTTTAAAGCTGTAATTAATCTATTAATGACTGGATTAAGAACAAGAAACCGCTGGAAAATTATAAATTGCAATAACGAGTAATCAACGCAATACATTCCAATTAACCTTATAAAAAAGGGTGCAAAACTTCAACTAAACATGCCTACAACATCTTCTTTCTCCGATATACTCCCTATAGTTACTAATAAATCCGGTGTTGGGCTATAGTTATGGTTTATGCTTTATTTTTGTGCATAGTTGGGCTATAATATGTAAACCAAAATCTCTTGATTTCGGTGGGCTTTAGTTTGTCTTGGGCCTAGTTGGTAGTCTATACATAGGATATGTGTTTACTATTGTAGGGGGGTTCGTTTAAGTTTGTCTTTCACCCGTGTAAGTTTGTAAAGGGCTTAAGCACCCGATGTATCAATATACGTGTGTTTTGAAGCTTATTCTTGTGTTTTGTTTTGTGTTTGTGTTGGCTTTGTAGAATCGGCTTGGTCATTAGTTTCCGCCTGATCATTAAGTTATTTGGTATCACATTGAAAGATCCTGTCTCGGGACTTACAATTGGTATCAGAGCCTATTGACCTATTCTAGGCTCGATTAAAGGGGATATCAAGGATCCTACCGGCGATTCACGGGTGTGTTTTTGGCTGAAGATTTCTAGATCTTGAAGAATTGTTCTTCGTGTTCTTTGGGTTCTTGAGATTTTTCTGGAAAGGATTTGAGTTAATCTTTGAATTAAAATCAAATCCCATCATTCTCGGGATTTGCTTCTATCTTTAAGATTACCAAATCAAGAATATTCCTTATTCGGCTGGTGAGAGTTTTTGGAATAGATTTTGGTAAATCTTGAGTTTAATTCAAATCCCATTATTCTCGGGATTTAGTTATATATTCAAAGATTATACCATATCTTGAGCTTTTATTAGTTCTCGGTGACTTTGTTGGGTTCTCGGAAAGATTTCAAGGTTCTCGGGAAGATTTAAGTGTTCTCGGAAAGATTTCAAGGTTCTCGGGCAGATTTGATAGTTTTCGGCCAATTTATTGGGTTCTCGGGCAAACTTGATTGTTTTCGGTGAATTTATTGAGTTCTCGGTTACTTTCAAGGTTCTCGGCTACTTTTCAAGGTTCTCGGTTACTTGTAAGATTCTTGGGTTTCTGGTTGTATTGGGCCCAGCTTAGTTGGGCTTTGGATTTTGTTCAAGTGGGATGACTTTTTTTTGGTACTGCTACATTGTTGCAATGTAACCCTAATTTGCTCACTTGCCTGCCACCTGGGACGACATGGATCGCTAGCAATCATTAATAGACATCCCTGTTGTACCCAAACAAAAAGATTCCGGAGATTTTCTTTTTGATGTTTTGATCACATCAAAAACATAAAGTTGGAGGCTTAATAGCTAGATACATGGCAATTGAATCATAAGCCGAGATCATAAAGAACATACTGCGAGCAAGAAGTGGAATTAGTACAATGGAATCTGAAGCATCAAGCCTCTCTTGTTCGGAAGAATCGAAACACATCGAAATCGTACCAGCGGTACATAATAATAGAAGGATTTGGCATAAATATGTAAAACTGTCCCCCCTAAAAAGATTATTCCAAAACAAATGGGCAATAGTTAGGAGAGGTGTGTCAGAAGCGAACAGAAGCACGGTTATTAGATACCTCAGGAAATCCCGACAAGTACCACCCGTGCAAGCTAGCTACATACCTTTTGCAATCAAAGCAGAAATAATGAGATGGCTTCCAACCAAATCGCTGTTGCGGTTCAGATCGGTTTCTAAAGAATGGAAGTCCCTGATTGATAGTTCTAAATTTGTTTTTTACTATAGCATCAACCGCGCTCGCCAACATCGTTTATTAGTATGTCACCCTGCACCTGAAAACCTTGAAACAAAGTATGTTTGCATTGTTGATGATGAGCTTGAGCCCTTCCCGCAGCATCTGACTACTACTACTCTAGTACCTGGAGGACTTATATCACCAAATATAATAGGTAGCTCTCAAGGCTTGTTCTGGGTGTATGGTTACGCTATATGTAAGTCTGGAATATACATGAAGGTGATTGTTTGGAATCCATCTATTAGAAAATCAGTTGCTATTGATGTGTTACATCGGGAATGTTATGAAACGAGATTTGGTTTTGGGGTTTTCCATCGCAGTAGCGATCCTATGCTTGTCAAGGTTAGCTATAGACTTTTCACAAACTTGGGAGACATTATGAGTTGCACTCCATGGGAAGTTGAGGTTTATGCATTAAGCTTAAGGGCTTGGAGAAGTATACCTACTATCAATCAGCCGCGCAACTCGATTTTATTGGGGTGGAGACATGTAGGTATAGATGAGATTATTTATTGGTTTGCTGTTGATTGTGCAAATGTTAACATGGTAGAAAATATAGGGCATAATCTGATTGTGTCATTTGATATGGCGAGTGAGAGATTTATAGAAATATCACTCCCCGCAGATAATTTAACCCGGGCTAAATCCCACAATGTGGCTATATCTAAGCTAAAAGAGTCTCTTATTATAGTTGAGGAAGATCAAGTTAAACGTGTTTACAATGTATGGATGATGATGGAGCATCGTGTTCCAAAGTCCCTTACAAAGATACTCACCGTAAATAAACCAGATACATCAATACGAGCGCTACTTGGATTTAGAAAGAATGATGAACCTTGTGACCCACTTCCTACAGAACCTATATTTGAAACCTCTACTCATATTAATAATATGCATGATGTCGCTATAGATGAACTACACTCTGAACATATGAGTTATATTGGGATTTCTGGGCCGCAAATGAATTACTATGCTTGTTCGTACATGGAAACACTACTTTTGCTAGATCACTAGATTTTTATTTTGACAGGCCGGACGATTGACAAGTATGGATCTTAAAACAATCGACTTTTTTTAGCAAGCAAACTATGAAGCTAAATTACACGCATATCAAATAAGTTTAGTGAAAAGTTGGATGCAGTTGATGTAGATGATTTTGTTATCTTTTATTCTTTCTAAAGTACCATGGTTAGGATGTTGGCTTCTTTCTGATCTTAATGTTAAAACTTAAAAGCTTGATGTTTCTTGATAAAAAAAAAATCTGTAAATTATGATTATTCAAACATATTATTTTTTATTATTATTATTTTTTTTTTGATTAACAAACAAACCACAAAAACATCTATAAAGTCCTTTCCAAAAGGGCTGCCAAGAAACCATTATTCACAAACCCCTGTGTATCATATATGTAACTATATCGTTCGTCATCGTTTGCTACTTATCTACCATATCTAGAAGTACCCGATTGCCACTTACCGTTCGCTCTCTTATCCTCGTCAGCAGCCTTATCTAGCGGTGAAAACGCAAGCGAGAGTGATAAAGAAGATGCCACGTCATCATTGTCATTTTTCTTCTCCACTATCATATCGTCATCGTTCTCTTCTTCGACTAAACATGTAATATCTTCATTTAAATCCGATTCAAACACGGGCTTTTTCGGGGTCTTTTTTTCTACGGCAAAGAAGTATCTTTCACCGTTACTCTTGTTTCCTGCGTCAGCCTTCTCGATATCTAAATTACTATTCTGCCCATATAAATCACTTTTTAGCTTCTTGTTAGAGTTTCCCTCTTCTTTCACCGTCCGACCACTCACATCATGCCATGTGTTTGTTTGACTTGTGCCCTTTAAGTCAACATAGTCTGAAAGGTCAATAAATGGACGTTTTTTGGGCTCGTTTTGAACATGGATTTCTAATACTACCTCTTTGCTACTAGCTGGAACTACACTAACACTATCAACTGCTTTTTCATGTGAAGCGTTTTGCAACTTTGAGTTGACCTTCGCCTCCGGGTCAACATGTTTATCCTTTTCCACTGATTCGATCAAACTTGCATTCTCAGCCAATGGTATTTTATCAGTTAAGATTAAGGGAATGGGCTGAGGAGCGCAACTTTCACCAGGATTATTAGGAATTTGATTTGCACCATTTAAGTCAACATCGTCCGAAAGGTCAATAAATGGACGTTTTTTGGGCTCGTTTTGCACATGGGTTTCTGAGATAATCTCTTTCTTGCTGGCTGGAACTACACTAACACTATCAACTGCTTTCTCATGTGAAGAATTTTGCGATTTTGAGTTGACCTTTGACTCCGAGTCAACATGCTTATCCTTTTCAATAGATTCGGTCAAACTTGGATTCTCAGCGATTGGTACTTTATCAGTTGGGATTGAAGAAATAGGTTGAGGAACACAACTTTTTTCAGGATTATTAGAAATTCGATTCGGCGGTTTCTTTTTCTTTCCTCTGAACACACCCCAAAGATAGAACAACATATTCCAACAGTTGGATTTTTCTTGAATGTGGCACACGGTCAGCAATGGCTGCTTCATCATTTACGGTCAGGACAGATGACTCGTCTGGTTGATCTGCTACTTTGCTCTTTCTGTAAAGTCCAGGTTTTTTAAGCAGCGCTGCTTCGATTGCATCTTTTAACTCCATTTTTCACGTCTTTTGAGATTTTAACAGCCGATGCGTTATTACCAGAAGACCCTTGTAAAACTTGACCTGTTTGTTTATTATTCTGGAAATTAACACCAGAAGTGCCCATTGTATTTTCCTTGATTCCATCAGCAAGATTAGTTGATTCTTTAAATGTCTGATAGAGTCTAGAATCTGGACTGAAACCAACGATTCAATTATTGAAACATAATAATCTAGAATCTGATTACCCAATTCGAGACAAGGTTAAAGACAACCTAATACTTAGATAATAATAATAATAAACATTCACCTCTTCCTCACTATAACGAAAGATATAAATAAACACCGGTAGAATAATAACCGGTCCTAAATTTCAGCTACTTATTAACCCATTATCCCCTCTTTTAATAATTGATATGGGACCGTATCAATGTCACTTTTGACGAGTTCTCAGCAGCCTTATGTTCAACAGAATTGATATTTCCACTGCTTGTCAACTTGACCTTGAGAAACAGAAGCTTCTGCACCTAAACTTACTGAACGGTCTTTTGGCTTTAATCCTGAAGTGATTTTACCATACCATCGCCTTTTGACAGTTTTGCTTCAGAGTTGGGACCCACAGAACCTGAATTAATCTCAACCTATCGCCTTTTGGAGTTAATGCAGAATTGGATGTATTTAATTTTAACTTTAGAACCATTTGGACCAAAACGCCCCAAGTTTGTAGATCTAAACGACATAGATTTAGACATTTCTTTGCCTGCTATTGAATCATGAGAACAACCTCATCAACAAGTTTAGTTTTAGACTTTGCATTTGGGAAACTGAAAGAACCACCTCGTAAAGATTGCTAACAGGAGAGCGTGACCCTTCTGCAGACTCGTTATCAAAACGAGAATCAGAAGAAAACTGATGGCTGGATTTGACTTTTCCACGATCAACATCTTTGGTTGGCACAGTGAGCCTGTTTTTTAAAAGATGAAGATGACTCTAATTCTTCTGCACATCTTTTTCCAGTGCTGAATCTGAAGATTGATCTTTTTCAACATCTTTCCTGTTCTTTTGTTGATTTTTTATTTTAGTTTCCTCCAGTTCGCAATCTTCACATAGCTAATCACCTTCTGGAACTTTATCTATCATTACTTTCATGCAATAGGTGTGTTCAGCACCATTACCATCGACGTGCTTGAAGTAGTTTAATATTTATTAACTAAATTAACTAAAAATAAACACTAAGTAACACTCTAGAGTTTCTAAAACTCGACTAAACTACTAACCGGCAAGTGAACCGATCGACTCTAGTAAAGTTAAGTCCGGATATCGAACCCACGAGACTCTTTAAATTACGTTTATTAACTAATTAGACTCGACTACAAAACACGACTTATTAATTATATTTGTTTGGGGATTTTTATTTAAAATACTAATTTAATAATATAATTAAAAACTAATTAAGAAAACAAGTAATTTAAACGAAAGCAAAGTTTGTTATGAAAATAAGATGATAATAAGAAAACTACATAGGCTAGAATCCCCTAAATTTCAGTAATGAATTGACTTGGGAAAATATTTAGTTATGTACTGTGATCGTAAAATAGACACTTAAAAAAAACCCGAACAGGACTCCTGACCCTTCTCAAGAGACACCTATGGATTTCTAACAAGTTTTAACGCACACCAGTATTGAAAATCAAGTTTCCTTACGATCACCTAATTCTTTATAATTTAGTTCCTTTACACGAAATCCTACCTTACAGCGCGGAAATCAAAGGCAATTTACTATACTTAATTGATTTGATAAACAATAATAAATAATCAACCTTAGACGAACTCCTTACGAAGAACTAAATCTAACAAGATTAAATAATAAAGACTTATCAATAACTTAGCACTTTACAGATTTTAAGTTAGCAGCACACTTAGGTTTATTCGGCAATATTATTCCTATGACTTTATCATGACATCAATCATAAAATAATCAAAAACACAAAGTAATTGACCTAATAGCAATCCTATCATATGACAAACAATAATCAAGGAAAACTATGGAATAAAACTCATCAAACAATCCTAAGTATCCATATGCATCAATTAATTATAAATAAATCTTTTACTAAAGCATAAAAAACATAACGTAAATAAATCCCAAAGTTAAATCAAAACATCAAAATAAGTTTATCATAAGCCTAGATAGTTCATGCAATTTAGCCTAGCATCTTAGGTTTAAGCAAAACAAACAGATAAGATTTCATGGCGATAAAATAATGAAAACGAAAGAAACAAAAGATAAAACCCGTGTTCTTCATCTTCAACTAATGTGCGCAACATCAGCTGATTCTTCGACTCCAAAGCTGCCAAAAGCTGATCTCGGACTCCTCATAACTCACCAAAATCGTCTAGAACTTCAGGGTATGCTTAAGGGTGAGTTTAGGGGTCTTTAAATAGGCAACAAGGGTCCAAAAATACGAAAGTCGGTTTAAAAATTGGAAGATTCTGGAACAGCTCCTTCCGCGCCGCGTGACGGCCTTCCTTCCCTTAGTCGCACGGCGCTCCGGCCTAGGGGGTCGTCTGATCTGGTCTGGTTCACTCCTGGTTCGGTCCGGTTCATTTCTTGATGCGTCGGTTCACCGGTTCGGCTTGTTTTTTTATCCTTTTTCGCCCTCTTTTCACCACAATTCAAACCCAAAACCTAAAATATAAAACCATGTTAGTAGTATACAAATCTTACGAGAAACCGAACAAAACTAATAAAATAATAAATAAAATGTACACGGGATTAATGTATATTAAATGTTATATCAAATATCCCCACACTTAACCTTTTTTCGTCCTTGAAAAAGTCTCATTGCAATGGGATCAGAATCGGAGAATTACAGTATTACAAACATATAGGTTGTCTTAAAATTTTAGAACAACGCAAAAACTACGATCACCGATATTGTTGTCCACTTTAACCCATGCCTTTGTATTTACCGGGACAAGTAAGATCCAACTATTATTATTATTATTACTATATTTAATCTAGTGGAACCCACGGTCAAGACCCGTTTTATTTTAGATTTTACCGGATCAAACCACCCCAACTTGACTTAAACCTCATAAATAGCAGATCAAAACATTGTTGCACATTTTTCATGAATAGCTAAGACGATCAAGGATATTGTTTATCCATTAGATACGATCAAGGATATTGTTTAACATCAAAGTCTACCAAGCAGCCATTAGATACGATTAAGGTTCAATTATTCAACTAACGAGCTAGTGTTCCCCACTACATGACATACCCCCGTTATCAAGCAATACCTCGGACCATCATCACCCATGATTTTACAAGTTTCCATCTGTCGGTTTACATAAGTCGTGTCTCTAGTTGATCCTGTTCTTAATGGTATGGGACGCAAGTAAGAGGACCACGTATGACTAACAGCGGGATGATCACTGGATCATCAAGATTTTACTTCACTGTAATTGATGTAAGTGAGTGTAATGATTGCAGTAAACTGCGGGTTTATGCTTAAAAGCTTTTAATTATTTAAATATCCGAAGAAACCCAGATGAACAACCGTAAAACGCCCCGTGGTCTCCGAACCCGAGGCATCCCATCAATATAGGATTTAAGGCTATAAAACCATACGCCTATGAAGTTTTAAGTTTATATCACCGGCTACACGGTATACTCTAATGTTAAACCTACCCAATCATCGTATGATAGCGTATCCAAATTTCTATAAAATTTTTAATTTTCTACAATCAAACTAAAAAATGAGGCTTGAGTATGGCCCGACCTTTAATCTCGTATTTTATACAGACTTAACATGTATCCCACTAAAAATCATATCTTATCGTTTATAAACCAACTATCAAACTGCCCTTTCATTCTAAAGGCTGAGCCTACCGATACATCCCAAGTTAAGTGCGTGTTCATTAATATATATCTTATTATTAGTAGTTTGAAAAACCGATTCCCCATAAGTATCCTCATCTCCCATTTATGTGCAAAAAGAAACAAATTCAAAGGACATTTTACAAAACTTTTTTTTATAAAGATGACAAAACAAGTTAAAAACATGTGTTCCTATCCCCACACTTAAAATTTGCTTTGTCCTTAATGCAGGACAGAAACACGACTCAAAAATTTTAAAAACAAAATAAAACCTAAAAATACAAAAATAAATAAGACCAAAACAAAACTAAAAATTAAAAAACTAAAAATATAAAAACAAAGTAAAAAGGAAAAGACTTAGCTGGTAATATGCGCATGAAGTATGACGCTAAAGTCTTCTCATAAGTGCCCTCCATCTCCGAACGTGCTGAATAACCAGTATCTCATTTCTCTCGTATACGAATAGAAACGGAAACAACACAAACCATATCTAAAAACTCATCTTATCAACCTCGATAGATATTAATCATTCAAAGTATGGAACCAGACCACCCGATCAAACCAAACATGACTCAAAACAGCAAATAAATAATTATAAAAGTATACGGCTCCTGCTGCTCCATCCCCACACTTGAATTTTTCATTAAACTTCACGGGGATCTTCATTCTATCTTCCTTCAAAACATTTCAAAACTTAAAAAAAAAACAAAAGCTACAAAAAACTACGTTAGTGACTCAAGAAAAAATAAAAATAAAATAGAAATAAAAGTAGGAAAGAATATACAAACTCTACACTTGAGTATTCACTCAAGAACCACATGTGACAAATCAGTGCGATGGATCGAGAGGAGTTTCCTCCATCTCGATTGATTCTTCCGGTCCTCCAAGATAGTGCTTTAAGCGATGACCGTTCACCTTCCACGATTTTCCATTATCTGGATTCTCCAACTCTACCACTCCATACAGGAACACTTCTTTCACCAAGTACGGTCCCGTCCACTTTGATCTCAACTTTCCTGCAAACAACTTCAAACGAGAGTTAAATAATAATACCTTGTCGCCTTTCTTGAATTCTTTTCCGTCTTTCAACGATCGAGAATATGCCGCATCCTGAAGCTCTTCCAACTCATGAATCTGAAAGTACCTTTTCCTCGCGGCCTCGGTAAGATCGACATTCACTTTCTTCAACGCCCAAAAAGCACAATGCTCCAACTCAACCGGAAGATGACAAGACTTACCATAAACAAGCATAAATGGTCTAGTACCCAACGGAGTCTTGTACGCGATTCGGAATGCCCACAATGCATCATCTAACTTCTTCGACCAATCTTTCCGACTAACCCCAACCGTCTACTCCAAAATCCTCTTCACCCCTCATTTGCATTCTCGACTTGACCATTTGTTTGAGGGTGATAGGCGGTGGACGTACGTTGAGTAACCCCATAAAGAGCCAATGGTTTCTCCATGACGGCATTACAAAAATGCGTGCCACGATCACTAATAATAGCTCTCGGAGTACCGAAACGAGTAAACAACTTTTTAAGAAACCTCAGAACAACTCTTGCATCATTCGTGGCCAACGCTTGGGCTTCCACCCACTTTGACACATAATCAATAGCTACCAAAATATACTTATTTCCATTCGACATGGGAAACGGTACCATGAAGTCGATGCCCCAAACATCAAAAATTTCAAGAATTTGATTGGGGTTTTGAGGCATCTCATTCTTGGACGAAATATTACCTGTTCTTCGGCACGCATCAGAAAGCTTCACAAACTCTTCAACATCTTTAACAACTGTCAGCCAATAGAAACCACTATCAAACACCTTTTGCGCGGTCGCATGCGCGCCATGATGACCTCCAGTCAACCCTTCATGAACATGCTTTAGAATATCCCAATCTTCCTATTTCGTCATACAGCTCCTCAAAATCCGATCACCACCAATCTTGAACAAGAAAGGGTCATCCTACATATACCTATTCACATCCCGGAAGAACTTCCTCATTTGTTGCGTAGTCATACCCTCCAAAACAAAACCATTAGCCAAATAATTAGCAAAACCAGTGAACCATGACATACATTGCTTCTCAGCAGCAACAAAGTCGTTCGACTCGTGAGCGAATGTATCTCCGATCTCTTCCTCATGCAACTCTTCTCACCTCGGGTCCTCTAGATGGGATAGATGATCGGTCGCTACGTTTTCCGCGCCCCTCTTATCTTTGATCTCGATGTCAAACTCGGAAAGTAGAAGAATCCACCGTATTAGACGGGGCTTCGCGTCTTTCTTATGGAAAAGGAAACGCAAGGCCGCATGATCGGTAAAAACAGAGGTCTTCGAAAGCACGAGATATGAGCGGAACTTATCAAATGCAAACACAACGGCTAAAAGTTCCTTTTTGGTGGTGGTGTAGTTCTCTTGGGCATCATTCAATGTTTTGCTAGCATAATAGATGGGGTGAAAATGTTTATCTCGCCTTTGTCCCAAAACCGCTCCAACCGCATAATCACTAGCATCACACATGAGCTCGAACAGCAAACTCCAATCGGGAGAACAAAGAATGAGAGCACTTACAAGCTTTTTTTTTAAACGTGAACGCCTTCACACACTCATCATCAAAAACAAACGGTACGTCTTTCTCGAGGAGTCGGGTCATCAGGTGGGTAATTTTTTAAAAGTCTTTGATAAATCGTCGATAAAATCCTGCATGGCCAAAAAAACTCCTAATCGCCTTCACATTCGTCGGTGGAGGAAGTCTACTTATATTATCAATCTTCGCCCGGTCCACCTCAATACCGTCTCTCGAGATCTTATGACCCAACACAATCCCTTTAGTCACCATAAAATGACATTTCTCCCAATTCAATATTAACTTCGTCTCAATACACCTCTTCAACATCTTCTCATTAGCTAAACACTGATCGAAAGAATTACCGTAAACCGAAAAATCGTTCATAAACACCTCCATGGACGTCTCTATCATATCTTGAAAGATTGCCACCATACAACGCTGAAAGGTAGCCGGAGCATTACATAGTCCAAACGGCATGCGACGGTACGCAAACGTGCCATACGGACATGTAAAATTCGTCTTCTCTTGGTCTTCTGGTGCAATGGGAATTTGAAAATAACCCGAAAAACCATCAAGAAAACAGTAAAACTGCTGACCTGCCAAACGCCCAACATCTGATCAATAAACGGAAACGAAAAATGGTCCTTCTGTAAGACCCCGAATCCCGGGAATCCTACAGTTGGTAATCATGTCAAATACTTATAAAAATTTAAAACTGAGAAAAATTTCGTTTTATTTAAAACCAATTCAGAGTAAATAACAGCGGAATAATAAGTGTCAAGATTCCCAAAAACTTAACAAAATTTTAACCCAAAGCAACTCATTTTATTTGAAAACCAGTTCAGAGTATAAAATCAGCGGAAAGTCATAAGTATCAAACAAATTCCCCAAAACCGGGAAAATATGCCCAAAACCAAATTTAAATACGTTTAATAATAATTGAAAAGAAACAAATTTCATTTTTAAATTCCCTGACTAGAGATGTCTTCAACCGTCTAAGTAGTCTCGAGCACGTCTAAGCGGTATAAGCATTCTCCTCTTAACCTGAAACTCAAACTAACATACACACAAGTGAGTTCAAGTTTTAATAAACGACATTTATGTAAATCATTCCAAGAGTTTAAATATAACACGGGATATGAATAGTTAGGCCATAATAAACAATAAGTAGTCATACTTATATATCTATATAATTATATCCCTATGCTTAACATCCAAGTAATAACATCAGGGTCGAGCACACGTACAACACAAATATGTAACATTCCATCCGATGGTGATCATGCCACACGAGCCTCCCCCCTTACGGGCTTTCCAGGGCCCGCCACAGGATTTTAGAACCTGAGTAGTATAGTTTGGCCCGGCCAAGATCACCATCCATCCGTATGCAAACACAAAGTAGGCATACGCAAACATCTTTAGTCGATAACAACTAATTAACATCGCCAATTATTGGCCATAAAGTAACACCTGTATAAACATATGTATATATTATTCCAAGATATACCATACTACAAGTAAGCCTATGGGCCATAAGGTGTCACATGTGTATACATACTTAAATATCATCACAAAATATACCATAGTACAAGTGATCCTATGCAAAATCATTTAAGCGGTTTATCAAGTAAAAACAGTTCGGTGTGTATGCTAGCCCAAAACTTGAAAAGAGTGCAAAAGGGCATCATGAACTCACCTGATACGAGGCACACAGTCAACAACGAGCTAGAGAATGCCTAAGTATCCCCACGACTCAATCGCCCGTCGGATTACACGCAAAGATTACTAACGGAACCGAACCGACTCGTTTATCCTACAAGGCGTTCTAACATGGTTCGAGTTACCTAAAGCCTCTACCTTACCAAGTTCAATTATAACAGCCCCCGGGGCCTTATATTTACCAAAACCTCCCTTAGCTAATCCCGGTGACAAAGGATTCCCAAAATACCCCCGGAAGTTGCTAGGTGAATGAATATGTCCGTTTATGAGTCGTTTAGCACTTAACAACCAACTCAGCCCCGTGTGGACCAAAATTAATAAAATCACAGCCAACAACTCCACACGACACTACACGAGTTGGATGGGTCGGTAATTCGCAAGCACAACGCACAAACTACCAATAAATGCGAATTTGCGTTGTACCGACCCATTTGAGTAATCGACAACCAATTCAGCCCCAATAATTAAAAAAAAATAGTTTTTCACAACCAACCAATCATACCGAGGCTAAAACATTCGATTTGGTTGTTAATTCCCTGAAACAACGTGCTAGACACAACAATTAGCAAACTAGACAACCGTAACCTAGTTTTCACATTATCAACAATAGACCACTCTAATGCCGAGACTCGTAATACTAAAGTATGATATACAAGACTTACCTAGGAAGATGATGGATCAAGAACTTCAATGAAAATAGCCCCGAAAGATGCTCAAAAGGGCAGCCACCGGTTAAGCCTAAAACGAACATATCGATCAATAACGAGTATAACATGCAGATTTAAGCATGCAAAGATGTATTTTATTAAATATGAAAACCATAGAAATAAATTATGAAATTATTACCAGGGTTTAATAAATGTCTTAGGTTTATAAATATAATTTTTTTATATTTTTATAGTGTACATAAAAATCATAAAAATTCCTCCAACATAGAAAGGTACGTGCAGCTATTTCAGTGCGCAGCCAAAGTGTTTCTTTTTTGTTTAAAAATAATTATCAAACAAAATTAAATGATTCCAATTGCGTTGAATTCTTAACTCAAAATTTGAACTTTCAGAAGTAGAATCAACCAATTTGGATTTGTCAAAAAGGAGTTATGCTGTCGGGAAGACGGACCAGAATCCGCCACCCTGCATCAGCTTTGACACACAATTTTATAAAATCATAAAACCTATTCAAATCTTGTCCAAAAATTATATATTATACCTTTCTGGAAACTAGACTCAAAGTAGAACATTATGGAATCAAGAATCGATCAAAAACTATCAATTTTCATCGAGTTACAGACCAAAAAATAAACGAGTATGAATCTGTCAGAAACTGTTATCATCAAAACTCAAACTAACATGTTCAACAAAGGGTTTAATGGTGAAAAAGAGTTGTATTAGGGTAGAACCGACTTTGAATTGGTCTCGGGAGGCTGGAACCTGGCCGGAGCTGCACAAAAACCGAGGAATGGGGCTGCTTGGTGGCTGCGATCGGACTGAGAGAGGGAGAAGGCAATGTTAGGGTTTTCTTTGATGTTATAGTAAACAATTACACTCTAACCCCTCAAACTTATAAAATGTTATAACTTGGGTGAAAGCTTAGATAATTAGACTTACGAGAATGATAAGGAGGTCCCTCAAGTTATAAGATTAACCCCCGAATATAGTACAAACTCTGTAAACGTTTCCTGTCGTTAAACGAAAAATGCCAGGTGTTACATACTAAACTAGCCTTCAAGTTATAAGAGGCGATGTTATGAGCAAAGGGATGGATAAATGAACTTTTAAAATGTAATACAAGGCTCTAATTAGAAAGATGAAACCCCGGCTTTGAAACAAACATTTATAAACGATCGAGCCGATTAACGAAATTTACGAGCGTTACACCTTCCGAGTGGCATCATTCAATCACCGAAAATCAATACACACTCTCAACCCGGTAACCATACACAAAGTGATAAGCTCATTCTTCTCATTCATCACAACGGTCATACCTCCCTTCTTTGGGACAACTTGAGTCGGGCTCATCTATGGAGAATCGGAAATTGGGTAAATCATCCCGTTATCCATCAACTTCAATACCTCCTTCTTTACCACCTCTTGCATATTCGGATTGAGACGTCTTTGTTGTTGCACCCCCGGTTTGTACTCATCCTCCATTAGAATCCGGTAAGTTCAATAAGCGGGACTAATACCTTGAATATCGGACAATCTCCATGCAATTGCCCCCTTATGTAGCTTCAACACGTCTATCAACTTCGTCTTTTCTTCCTCCATCAACTTGGATGACACAATAACGAGAAAGTTTGAGCCCTCATCAAGATATGCATACTCCAAGTGTGACGGGAGTACTTTCAATTCCAACGGAGCGGGTTTCTCCACGAAACCAGCCTCACTCTCACAACTAATAAAATTCCAACCAACTTATCACAATCCGCATCGTTCTCACATGACTCATCCTCACTCAAATCATCACAATCTACTAAACCATTACTTCCCACGAGATCCGTACCACAAATGTAATCAAAGCATTTATCCACACCAGCAATAAAAGAGTTAATAAAATAAACCGAATGGCATAGACCATTGAAATAATCTTGATCACTCGGATGCTTCATCGACCTCGCGACATCATAAGTAACATTCTCATCACCAACCCGAAGCGTGATCTTCCCATCATACACATCGATAAGTGCCTTTATAGTACGTAAGAACGGATGGCCAAGAATAATGGGAACCTTCTCGTCGGCCTCCATGTCAAGCACCACAAAATCAACCGGGAATACAAACTTATCCACCTTCACTAACAAATTCTCGATAATACCTCGTGGATACTTAACCGAACGATCGGTCAACGATAAAGACATGCGAGTCGGTGTAAGCTCACCTAACTCCAACTTCTCGTACAAAGAATATGGCATCAAATTTATACTTGCACCCAAATCCGCCAATGTATGGCTCATCACATCACTACCAAACAAACACGGAATCGTAAACACACCCGGATCCGACAACTTCTCGGGTACGTGGTTCAACACTACCGCTGAACAATCTCCCATAAAGGGAATCGATGACACCCCTCACAACCTATCTTTCCTCTTCAACAGGTCTTTTAGAAACTTTGCGTACTTCGGCATGTGTTGGAGGGCTTCAATGAACGGGAGATTAATCTTCAACTGCCGAAACATATCAAGAAAATGACCATACTCCCGCGTGTATTTCTGGTGTTTCGCGAGAGTGGGATACGGGATACGAGAGTGATCAATCAAAGGTGATGGCCGGACTTCAACCGGCTTCTTCACTACTGGCGGTGCAACTGGTGCAGTGTTCTGCACATTTTTCGGTACTTCCATCTCGATCTCTTCATCCATCACCTCCTCATATTTAACTTCAACCTCATCCTTTCTGACCTCGGGACCCAAAACCCTACCTCTACGAGTAGTAATCGCCTTTATTTGAGCGGCCAGATTCTTCTGAGTAGAACCTAAAAACTGTCCCGGGAGTCTTTCATTCAATTGTCGAGCAATATCAGCAATGGTTTGTTGCATGTCGAGTATAGCTGATTGTTGATTCTTGAAATACAGATCATGCTCGGCAAGGGTCTTTTGAGTGGCTTGATCCCTCATAACGATTTGCTGCATCATCTCGTCCAACTTCTTACTCAGATCCGGCACATTATTCAAACTTTGACCATTAGAAATTTCATTGTTATACTGTCCCTGATTTCGGTTATTGGGAGCTTGGAAACCAGGTGGCCCACCAGCCGGACGCCAATTTGAGTTATTTTGCCCTTGATTCTGATTATGATTCTGATTCTTGTAGTTGTTCCTGTTCTGACTGTTGTTGTTGTTGTAAGCATTAAGGAACCTATTCTGACCAGCCACAAAATCAACATCTTGATTGTTCATCAACGGACAATCCAGCGTACCATGACCACCTCTACACATCTCACACTTATCCACCTTAGCCTTTAACTCTTTTATCTCTCGGCTGAGATTCTCCAAAGCAACAGCTATACCAGTATCCAGATTAACCTGGTGTATACCTCGAGTAGATGAGGAGGCACTGGTGACGAGATTTGAATTCCCACCTCGTGGCTTCTTCGCGTACTCAGATTGCGCAAAACTTTCAAACATCTCGTTACATTCGGTCACATTCTTCTTGTCCATCAGATTGCCCCCAGCAGCTGTGTCAAACCTCGTTTGAGCCTCACAAGTAAGCCCATTGTAAAACTTCTCAACAAGGGCCCAAGGTGTGAGCACATGTTGTGAACAACGGGAAAGCAGATTCTGAAAATGCTCCCAAGCTTGGTAGTATGCCTCATCTGGCTCCATGTGGAAGGAGTGGATCTGATCACGGAGGCGAGAGGCCTTAGTAGGTGGAAAGTACTTCTTAAGGAAAGCATTGCAAAGCGCCTCCCATGTGGTGAATGCTCCAGCAGGTTGCGAATCGAGCCAAATGGCGGCACGACCCGAAAATGTAAAGGGGAACAAGTGAAGGAAGATCGCATCCTCATTAGCACCTTCAAATTGAATGTTTTGAACACACGAGTCAGACGGTTGATGTGTGCCGGTGCATCTTCATCTTCACGGCCATGGAATTGGTGGTGTTGGGTGATGTTGGTCATGGCGTGGATCTGCCACGAGTTAGGGTTATTATTGTCGGGACCGACATGGTTGAGTGGGCTCCATGGAATCCTTCGAAAGCTTGCTGGTACACGGTGCGATTATTTTCGGCCATTGGAAAGGGTCTAGGACTTGGTGGTGGTGAATTGGCGGGTGATGATTTCGGTGAAGTATATATGGTGATCGATTGCTTTTCTGACAATGATGAACTTGCCTCGGACTTCAACGGAGTAGGTCCAAAACAATTCAACGGAGATCCTTGCGAACGAAGATGTGGCATATACCTACAAAACGCACAAGACCGAGTAAGTAGTTTCTAATAAAACGAAAATAATAAAAATAAACTAATAATTAAAAACAAACTAGACTTAATTAGAATCCTACCACTCAAAAAAACGAAACAGATAGCACGTATGTAGCAAGTAGGTCCAATCAAAGCTAATAACGCAATTGCTAAGAGTCCCCGGCAACGGCGCCAAAAACTTGATGTGCTTGAAGTAGTTTAATATTTATTAACTAAATTAACTAAAAATAAACACTAAACTCTAGACTCTCTAAAACTTGACTAAACTACTAACCGCCAAGTGAACCGATCGACTCTAGTAAAGCTAAGTAAGTCCGGATATCGAACCCACGAGACTCTTTAAATTACGTTTATTATCTAATTAGACTCGACTACAAAACACGACTTATTAATTATATTTGTTTTGGGGTTTTTTATTTAAAATGCTAATTTAATAATATAATTAAAAACTAATTAAGAAAACAAGTAATTTAAACGAAAGCAAAGTTTGTTATGAAAATAAGATGATAATAAGAAAACTACCTAGGCTAGAATCCCCTAAATTTCAGTAATGAATTGACATGGGAAAATATTTAGTTATGTACTGTGATTGTAAAATAGACACTTAAAAGAAAACCCAAAACAGGACTCCTGACCCTTCTCAAGAGACACCTATGGATTTCTAACATGTTTTAACGCACACCAGTATTGAAAATCAAGTTTCCTTACGTTCACCTAATTATTTATAATTTAGTTGCTTTATACGAAATCCTAACTTACAACGCGGAAATCAAAGGCAACTTACTATACTTAATTGATTTGATAAACAATAGTAAATAATCAACCTTAGACGGACTCCTTACGAAGAACTAAATTAAATAATAAAGACTTATCAATAACTTAGCACTTTACAGATTTCAGGTTAGCAGCACATTTAGGTTTATTCGACAATATTATTCCTATGACCTTATCATGACATCAATCATAAAATAATCAAAAACACAAAGTAATTGACCTAATAGCAATACTATCATATGACAAACAATAATCAAGGAAAACTATGGAATAAAACTCATCAAACAATCCTAAGTATCCATATGCATCAATTAATTATAAATAAATCTTCTACTAAAGCATAAAAAACATAACGTAAATAAATCCCAAAGTCAAATCAAAACATCAAAATAAATTCATCATAAGCCTAGATAGTTCATGCAATTTAGCCTAGCATCTTAGGTTTAAGCAAAACAAATAGATAAGAATTCATGGTGATAAAATAATGAAAACGAAAGAAACAAAAGATAAAACCCGTGTTCTTTGTCTTCAACTAATGCGTGAAACACCAACTGATTCTTTGACTCCAAAGCTGCCAAAAGCTGATCTCGGACTCCTCGGAACTCACCAAAATCGTCTGGAACTTCAGGGTTTACTTAAGGGTGAGATTAGGGGTCTTTAAATAGGCAACAGGGGTCAAAAAATACGAAAGTCGGTTTAAAAATTGGAAGATTCTGGAACTGCTCCCTCCGCGCCGCGCGACGGCCTCCCTTCCCTTGGCCGTGCGGCGCTCCGGCCTAGGGGGTCGTCTGATCTGGTCTGTTCTGGTTCACTCCTGGTTCGGTCCGGTTCGTTTCCTGATGCGTCGGTTCACCGGTTCGGCTTGTTTTTTTATTCTTTTTCGCCCTCTTTTCACCACAATTCAAACCCGAAACCTAAAATATAAAACCATGTTAGTAGTATACAAATCTTACGAGAAACCAAACAAAACTAATAAAATAATAAATAAAATGTACACGGGATTAATGTATATTAAATGTTATATCAAATATCCCCACACTTAACCTTTTTTCGTCCCTAAAAAAGTCTCATTGCAATGGGATTAGAGTCGGAGAATTACAGTATTACAAACATATAGGTTGTCTTAAAATTTTAGAACAATGCAAAAACTGCGATCACCGATATTGTTGTCCACTTTAACCCATGCCTTTGTATTTACCGGGACAAGTAAGATCCAACTATTATTATTATTATTATTATTATTATTATTATTATTATTATTATTATTATTATTATTACTATATATAATCTAGTGGAACCCACGGTCAAGACCCGTTTTATTTTAGATTTTACCGGATCAAACCACCCAAACTTGACTTAAACCTCATAAATAGCAGATCAAAACATTGTTGCACAATTTTCATGAACAGCTAAGACGATCAAGGATATTGTTTATCCATTAGATACGATCAAGGATATTGTTTAACATCAAAGTCTACCAAGCAGCCATTAGATACGATTAAGGTTCAATTATTCAACTAACGAGCTAGTGTTCCCCACTACATGACATACCCCCGTTATCAAGCAATACCTCGGACCATCATCACCCATGATTTTACAAGTTTCCATCTGTCGGTTTACATACGTCGTGTCTCTAGTTGATCCTGTTCTTAATGGTATGGGACGCAAGTAAGAGGACCATGTATGACTAACAGCGGGATGATCACTGGATCATCAAAATTTTCTTCATTGTAATTGATGTAAGTGAGTGTAATGATTGCAGTAAACTACGGGTTCATGCTTAAAAGCTTTTAATTATTTAAATATCTGAAGAAACCCAGATGAACAACTGTAAAACGACATGTGGTCTCCGAACCCGAGGCATCCCATCAAAACAGGATTTAAGGCTATAAAACTATACGCCTATGAAGTTTTAACCACTAAAACTAGAAGTGCAAGTTTTAAGTTTATATCACCGGCTACACGGTATACTCTAATGTTAAACCTACCCAATCATCGTATGATAGAGTATCCAAATTTCTATAAAATTTTTAATTTTCTACAATCAAACTAAAAAATGAGGCTTGAGTATGGCCCGACCTATCATATCGTATTTTTTACAGACCTAACATGTATCCCACTAAAAATCATATCTTATCGTACATAAACTAACTATCAAACTGCCATTTCATTCTAAAGGCCGAGCCTACCGACACATCTCAAGTTAAGTGCGTGTTCATTAATATATATCTTATTATTAGTAGTTTGAAAAACTGATTCCCGATAAGTATCCTCATCTCCCATTTATGTGCAAAAAGAAACAAATTCAAAGGACATTTTTCAAAACTTTTTTTTTTAAAGATGACAAAACAAGTTAAAGACATGTGTTCCTATCTCCTCACTTAAAATTTGCATTGTCCTCAATGCAGGGATGGAAACACGACTCAAATATTTTAAAAACAAAATAAAACCTAAAAATTCAAAAATAAATAAGAACAAAATAAAACTAAAAATTAAAAAGCTAAAAATATAAAAAGAGTTTTAGCACCATTAGGTTTATCAGAACTTGCATTAGCTTTTTTCATTGGATCTTACTTAACATGCAGACAGGATGAATACAGATTAACGCACAAGTCACAAATAGCAGCCTCTTACCTCCTTCATCAACTTGAAAAACACAGATTGATTGATTTGTGAAGTGGCTAGCTCACACAACAGAGCAAGACTGGGAATCGGCCACCACGATTTTTTTGTTAAAAGGCAAACGTGCTTTATCTGTGACATTCCTGGTCATATTGCTAGAAACTGTTCATGTCTCCCGTATATCCCATATTACAGACATCGTCAGAGGACTATACCTCAAAATACCTACAAGAATTTTAACTCAAATAAAATGAGGTATTATAAGGCAAAGCCCTCTGATGGTGATTGGAGGAGAAACAAGGCTTGCAGGTCAAGTTTACATCGGACCAAGCCTACTTCAGTTCAAAAGCATAATGGAATCGGCTCCGAGACCTTAATGGGCCTCAGAATCGAAATAATTTAGAAGGTCAAAGTCAAATGTGTCTTCCCTCCGCAAACCGGAGACAAAGTCAGCCATTTATACAAATCATAAATTTTTAAAACCTAATTATAAATGGTTGCCTAAATATCCGGTGATTAAATCATCAAAAACTTCCCGTTCGATCTTTGATAATCAGGAAGACATGTCATGGCAACCCGTGACACGGTTGAACAAGTCAGGTCTACCCAGAAAGACTATGGATTGGGTACCTAAAAATAACTAATCTCGCACATTGTGCAGGAACAGCTATGGAGGAACATCATCAGACCGTGAGATGTTGATAGTGGCTGTTCTAGGCACATGACAGGAGACATCTCTCAACTGAGCAACTTTCAAATTTTTAATGGAGGGTATGTCTCCTTTGCGGGAGGAGAGAAAGTAAAGATTACACAGAAGGTGCTGAAATCTACGTAAATTCTTGGGGGATCGACTCATTTCATGGTAATGCAAGAAACAACAAACTGTGTCCACATCCACTGCTGAGACTGAATATGTTACTGCTTCTGCCTGCTGCTCACAGGTCATCTGGATGCAACATCAATTGCTGGATTACGGTTTGGAATTTCTTGACACTCCTATTTTCTGTGATAATGATGCTGCCATTGCCATTGTAAAAAACCCGGTTCAGAACTCTAAAACCAAGTACATCAATATCAAAATTCATTTTATTCGTGACTGTTACGACCAGAAATTAATTCATCTTGAACATGCCCACACTGATAATAATGTGGTGGACCTATTTACGTAACTGGTCGGAACAGCCAGATTTAATGTGCTTGTAGGATTTCTTAAGATGTTATGTTTTTAAGACTAAGCATTTTTTGAGGTTTAAATTTTGTACATAAATTTTGTTTTTGCTTGTTATAATTTCTGTACAAATTTAGGGGGGAGAAAAAGGAAAATACAAAAAGAGGGAAAAATACATAAAGAATGTGTGTGTATGTGTTCTAATTAAAAAAAATTTGTTTTGTTCTGTCGCTTAAAATTATGCCGGTTACTCAAGTTCAAGAGACATAATTTCTATGTTTGGTCTCATTGTCAATATTTGACGGACGGGATAGCCATTAACCTAAGGACTGAAAGTGACTAGGGGTGACTGAATAAAAAAAATTATTTAAATTGCTTCTGGTTTAACTATCTGTTTTTAAGTTCTTTCACTAAAAATTATGTCGGCTACCTAAGTTTGAGGGACATATATTATTATGTGTTTGGTCCTATCGTCTACCTATAGACACATGGGATAGCCATTCACCTAAAAACTGAAAGTGACTAGGGTGATTGAATCTAAAATTGTCTTCTAAGTTATCATCGGGGAAGTGATATTATTAATCAGCTAAAGCTTACTAGAAGTTTAAAATATTTTCAAATGAAAATTGATCCAACCTTTGAGAAATGACAGATAAATTGATTATGTGTGCCTAACGTGTGAAGTTATTAGGCTAAAAAGACTCTTGATTAGTCATTGATGTGTATGGTAGCTTTCCATGATAAGTAAAAGTTTGAAGTGATATAAACTAAATTTGCTAAACTTATTGTGGAGAGTCATTTTGAAGATGTTTGCATGTCCCTAGATACATCTCTCCGAATGATAGGCAAAAAATTAATTACCCAGTCATACACGAGCCCGTTAGTTTCTTGATCGCCAAAAATATATCATAAAAAAAATTCTGTAAATTATGATTATTCAAAAATATTTTTTATTAATAAGCTTAAAGGGGCACCAGGGAACTACAGGTGTGGGCCATACAAGTAAGTCCTAAACACCCTGAATGTAAGGCTTATAAGTCCGGATGGTATGTAAGTCCAACGTTCAACCTTAAAACTTAAAATTATTTTTGTATAGAGAAAAACTTTTGATCAAGCACTAGGGGGTTAGAGTAAAATTGGGGTGATATGGGGAAAGCCAAATATGCTTTGAGAAGAGATAAGAGGCATCATAGGTCCAGGAGTGATTTCCATATAAGCTTTATGCCTAATTGAATCTAATCGTATCACTGGCGCAATAAAAATCATGCTAAGTTTATAAATACTGCTATCAACCTTTTCACTATGTCAAAATAATGATAAAATGGATGATTGTGAAAGTATCTTAATCAATATGATTTCATGTTCGGATCTTTTCTTAAAAAGCGTTGCTTGTTTTAAAACAGCTGAAATTTGATCCCAAAAATTATGATAAAAACTACTGAAGGCTAGATAGGCAAATTATTTTTGTTTTAGTTTAGTTTTTTATTCTAATTTTATTTTATTTTTATTTTTTATTTTTTTACCTCATGGTTACTCATGTCGAAACAAATATCTTTAAGAAATCATTTTTCACATGAATCGGGATTGTTTTTTAGCCCATGAAATTTGATGGTTGCCAGTCATGGCTCTTGGGCCATTCAGTTTGGCCCAACAGATTCAGAATTTTTGTGTTCTTGGCCCAGTCATCTTTGGCCCAAGTTGTTTGTGTTAATAGTGTTCTCGGGCCAGATGGGTATCTCAAAAGTTCAAAAGGTTTTGTCTACAGATTTGATTAAGTTTGAAAGGGAGCCAAAGTGTCTATCAAGGTCTTCATCTATTGGACAAGTTTGGAAGATTTGCTGAGACCGAGGTAAACATTGATACTGCTGGTGCCGCTGTAGCTGAGGAACACGTGGTTCCTGCTCAAAGGCATGTTACCGCCTTTGAGACATTGTGCGATGATGATGAGTCTGATAGTTCTCCATCACAACCTTTGGATACTGAACACCAGGTATGACAGTCACTACCTACTACTGAACAGGTTAAAGAGTTTGAAGCATTCAAAAAAAAGCTCCAATCAACTGCATTGAAGCCTCCTCAATCAGTCACTGTGACACATGTTGAAGAAGATATTGAAGAAGAGCCTGCCACCAATCTTATTCCACGCAAACGACGAAAGAAAGATTCGAGACGGGGTGTGGTGTGCTGGCTAGTGATGTGATACCAACTACTCAACCAACTATTGCTGAGCCCGTTACTGTTGAAGCTAAGACAGCTCAAGGCCCATCTAATGCTGCTCAACAAACTCAAGAACAGATTTTTGAAGATATTCTCGAGCACCTAAACCAAGGGGGAGATTGTTGGGCTATATTTATGGTTTATGATTTATTTTTGGGCATAGTTGGGCTATAATATGTAAACCAAAATCTCTTGATTTCGGTGGGCTTTAGTTTGTCTTGGGCCTAGTTAGTAGTCTATATATAGGATATGTGTTTACTATTGTAGGGGGGTTTATTCAAGTTTATCTTTCACCTGTGTAAGTTTGTAAAGGGCTTAAGCACCCGACGCATCAATATACGTGTGTTTTGAAGCTTATTCTTGTGTTTTGTTTTGTTTTGTGTTTGTGTTGGCATTGTAGAATCAGCTTAGTGATTAGTTTCCGCCTGATCATTAAGTTATTTGGTATTACATTGAAAGATCCTGTCTCGGGACTTACATCTGGCGAGTTTGTTTTTCCAGGGAGTGGTGTTCACCTTCAAATCTTTACATTACCTGGTAATTCTTTATTCATTATAGTCGTTTTCAACCATTTATTAAAACCCCCAATCAAAGATTAATCACTCATGGATTGGATTGGATTGGATTGAATGAATTGGAAAACTTGGGTTTATATTAAAGATGATGACAAATGAGTTTTTGTATATGTATAATTGGTTCTATTCTTATTTCAAATATTCAGCTTAGTCCGGTGGATAGTGTACGTTTGTGTGGTTATGGAGACCTGGGTTTGAACTCGGGTCAGGCCATTTGTGTTATAATTTTTTTTTTTTAAATTTTCTTTTGTTATATTTAACCATTTAAATTGTTATGAATTGCTATAAATTAAATAAAAAATATCATTTTAAATTAGATAAAACTGAATATAAATTTACTATAAATTAATTTTAGTATATTCATCCAAAACCCAAATTTTTCTTAAAGTTCGTAAAAACCGATTTATTACAATATTAAATACCTTTCAGTTAATGTTATAATTCTTTTCTCACCAACTTTAATTGGTTAGATCTAATTAGTTCCTTGAATTTTAATTCGTTCGCTTTTAACCCTTAAACTTTAATTTGGTAATAATAATTCGTTAAACCATTAAAGATAACTTTATTAGATTTCGTTAATCATTATAATTCTAGTTAAAACTATCATTAAAATCCGTTATTTGCAAATATTATATTTCTCATAATTGTGTTAAATTATTAATCAAAAATAAGTTAAAATAATATTTAATCGTTAAAATTTTTGTTAAAACTTAATTATAATATTATATTATAAAATTTCCAACAAATGCTAATAAAATACGTTAAAATAATGCATAATTCAGACAACCAAATTGATTTAACTCTTATAAATTCGTTAGTTAGATTTTGTTCTTGTTTCAATTGTACTTCATGAAGTTCAATCGTTTCGGGTTCTTTAACGCGCTTTTGGTTTATATTTCAAGTTTATCTTCAATTTCGAGGTGAGTTTCTCACACCCATTTTTAACGCTTTTATACATTTTTGGGTAGCATATATATCCTATCTATTCAATGGTTTATCGAGTCACTTACAAAACTGCGATCCATATCATGGACTTGTGTGTTTACGTGCTTACTTTGATTATTTGCTCAGCTCATGGTTGCCTCAATAAGTATGAGCATACGCCCCCCTTTACACTCAGATCCATTGTATGAGTGGAAAAGGGACCCCCGATCCGAGTACATTGGTTGTTGCCGACTGGAAAGGACATTCCATGCAAAGTAGTTATAATTTTCCCAAGTTTCATGGAATTGCATGATCTTTACATACTTATATAAAACTTGTGTGAACTCACCAACTTTTCAATTAGTTGACCGTATTTTATATATATGCTACAGGTACCATTATTAGAGGATAATACACGGAGAAGATACTAGACTTAGATTACAATAATAATGGACAAAATGCTTATTGTATTTATATTTTCCTTGTATTCCTTATTGCAAACTTGTGTACTTGACTTGTAAAATAATTAATGATAATATTGTCACTTAATAGTGTCACATGTGTTTTGAACAATCTGTACGTCACACTCGGGCGTTTCCGCTTAAGCCGGGGTGCTACATTTGTCCAACATCAAAGTTCTTCAACCGGATCTTAACTTCATGTACCTTTTTCATCTTCGGCTTATACGTTGACGCACACTCGTATGCTTCATCCGGCAACTCTTCGATCTCGCACAAGACCAATTTACTAGCTTTACCTGCATCATCATAGCTACTATTAACTTGTTTAGTGGCCCAATAAGCATGTTGTGCAATCTCAACTAGTAAATGGCAATCCTTTCCATAGATAAGTCTATAAGGTGTTGTACCAATCGGCATGTTATAAGCGGTTCGGTAGGCCCATGAGGCATTAGTCAACTTAGTTGACCAATCCTTTCGGTCCGTCCGAACGGTTATTTGTAAAATCTATTTAATCTGCCGATTAGACACTTCAACTTGTCCACTCGTTTGTGGATGGTAAGGAGTTGCAATTCTCTGACCAACCCTGTATCGTTTAAGCAATTTACCAAACCTGAAATTTTTGAAATGAGATCCCCCGTCACTAATTATTGTTCGGGGGATTGCAAATATCGAAAATATTACTTTGAACAAAATTGAAAACGACAAGGTGATCATTAGTCCTAGTGGCTATCGCCTCAACCCATTTAGACACATAGTCGACAGCCACTAGGATATATAAATTATCGTACGAGTTCGAAAATGGACCCATGATCGATCCCCCAAACATTAAAAATATCAATTACTAGGATCGGTTTCAAGGGCATCTCATTCCTCATAGAAATGCTCCCGAGTTGTTCACACTTTAAACAGTGTGTCTCGAGCTCGTGAGCATCCTTAAACAGCGATGGCCGATAAAATCCATTCGTCAAAACTTTTCAAGCTGTTTTCTAGCCACTAAAGTGACCCCCACACACGAACGAACGCGCGTGTTCTAACACCGATCTGACATCCTCCTCTGGTATGCAGCGTCTATCATCTGATCCGCACAATCTTGAACAAATCCAGGTCATCCCAAATGCACTGCATCGTTTGTGATATAAAATGCTTTCTCTTCTCCTTCGCCAATCACCTGAAACTTTAATATTAAAAATATGTGCAAACCAAGGGTTTTGGGAAACCGCCAAAATCTGTTCATCTAGGAAGGACTCATTAATGGGTCCGTCCCTGTCTCCATCTTCCAAAATGATTCGAGACAAGTGATCTGCAACAACATTTTCACTACCTTTCTTGTCCTAAATCTCTAGATCAAACTCCTGCAGAAGCAAAAGCCATCTGATCAACCGCGGTTTCCCGTCCTTCTTATCCATGAGGTGCCTGACATCCGAATGGTCATAATAAATAATGACTTTACAACCCCCAAATATAAGACCGAAATTTATCTATAGCATATACTACCGCTAATAACTCTTCTCGGTTGTGGTATAATTCAATTGAGCATCCGAGAAGGTTTTACCCGCGTAGTATATGGGAACGGATCTCTTTTCAACCCGTTGACCCAAAAAAGCCCCAACTGCATAATCACTCACATCACACAATTTTTTCGAAAGGTAAATTCCAATCGGGTGATTACAAGATTGGGGCTTCAACCAATTTTTGTTTTAAAATGTCAAAGGCTTTAGCATATTCTTGCTATGTAAAAAAAATTAAACCAACTAAAATGAGGCTATAGTAATAAACTACATAAGGGTTTAGCAATAAAATGAGGCTTTACCAATAAATTTTTGTTAAAGGCTTCAACCAGTTTATTGAAAAATTAAATCGTCTAAAATGAGGTTTTATGAGATGTAAAAAAATGCTTCAATATATTAATTATTTCGACTTAATCCTTGGGGTTCCATAGTTTTGCAGATTTTTGCTATTACTTTTTGTTTGGATTTATAGTTTGTTTTGAGTGCATATATATTATTTTTTTTTGTATTATAGTAAGGTTATTTGTTTAGTGCTGGGTCAAGAGTAAAACCACAAATGCAAATTTAGGGTAGTCTTCCCTTTTTGAAGGATTATTGTTTTGTATAAAAAGCTGAATTCAAACTCACAATGTGCATAGTAGAGTATTCACATAATCACATGTAAAAAGCGGAATTTTGCTTTATTTTACTAGAAAATTGGATTTTAAAACACGTATATATTCTTCAAATTTTGATATCATTAGTAAAACACTTAAATAAATATAAACGTAATTATCTCTCTAAAACACCTAAGATTAGAAGACGAATTTGATTTCATTTTACTAGGAAATTATATTTTAAAAATCCAATCTATTAACCATAAATCACAAAACCTTATGTGAATTGTTGTTAAAGGATTTGATTTTTTTATTTTAAAAATGTCAAAGGCTTTAGCACATTCACGTTTTTTTACATGTCATAAAAGTCAAACAGAGTATACGTCTACAATAAATTACATAAGGGTTTGGTAATATCATTAAAACCCTTAATGAATCGTCTATAAAACCCGGCATGTCCCAAAAATGATCTAATGCCCTTGACGTTCGTGGGATGAGGTAGAGTTGAAATAACTTGAACCTTAGCCTGATCCACCTCTATCTCACGACTCGACACAACATGGCCCAACATAATCCCCCCTTGGACCATAAAATGGTTCTAATTGGGTGATTGCAAGATTGGGGCTTCAACCAATTTTGTTTTAAAATGTCAAAGACTTTAGCACATTCTTTCTATGTAAAAAAAATTAAATCATCTAAACTAGGGCTTTAGTAAGAAATTATATAAGGGTTTAGCAATAAAATGAGGCTTTAGCAATAAATTTTTGTTAAAGGCTTCAACCAGTTTATTGAAAAATTATTCATCTAAAATGAAGTTTTATGACATGTAAAAAAAGCCTTCAATATATTAATTATTTCGACTTAATCCTAAGGGTTCCATAGTTTTGCAGATTCTTGCTATTACTTTCGGTTTAGATTTACAGTTTGTTTTGAGTGCTTATATATTATTTTTTTTTGTATAACAGCAAGGTTATTTGTTTACTGCTTGGTCAAGAGTAAAACCACAAATGCAATTTTAGTGCAGTATTGCCTTTCTGAAGGACCATGGTTTTGTATATCAAATTTGTCAAGAAAGTATTTTTCTTCCAATCAGCTTTAAGTCCTACTAAAGAAAACTTATACTTTTAATAAAAAGATGAATTCAAATTCACAGTGTGTATAGTAGAGTATTCACATAATCACATGTAAAAAGAGGAATCTGGTTTTATTTTACCGAAAAATTGGATTTTAAAACACGTACATATTCTTCAGATTTTGATATCATTAGTAAAACACGTAAATAAATATAAACATAATTATAACTCTAAAAACACCTAAGATTAAAAGAAAATTTTGATTTCATTTTACTTGGAAATGAAATAATTGCTACTGTCGACGTATTACGCAGGTAGAGGTGAGGAAGGCACTGACGAGGATGGGAAGGGCTAAGGCAGTTGGTCCAGACAACATACCTATCGAGGTGTGGAAGTGTCTGGGGGAGGAAGGAGTTATGTGGTTAACTACTTTGTCAATATTATCTTCAAGTCCGGAAAAATGCCAGATCAATGGAGGAGTACCGTCATAGTTCCTATATATAAGAACAAAGGAGACGCTCAATGTTGTGGGAACTACAAAGGCATCAAGCTACTAAGACATACTATGAAGTTATGGGAAAGGGTTATAGAAACTAGAATTAGACGGGAAACTCAGGTTACAGTGAACCAATTTGGTTTCATGCCGGGGCGGTCCACTACAGAGGCAATACACCTCCTAAGAAGACTCGTGGAAAAGTATAAGGAGAAGAAATGCGATCTACATATGGTGTTCATTGACCTAGAAAAGACGTACGACAATGTGCCACGTCGACTACTTTGGGATAGCCTTGAGGCCAGAGGGGTCCCATGGAACTATATAGAGATGACAAAGGATATGTATGCCAACACTACAACACGCGTCCGTGCGTCCGTGGGGGATACTGACTTATTTCCAGTTGAGTTAGGCCTTCATCAAGGGTCAGCGCTAAGCCCGTTCCTTTTTTCAATAATCTTGGATGAGTTGTCAAAGTCGATTTAGGAGACGGTTCCATGGTGCATGATCTTCGCAGACGATATTGTGTTAGTGGCAGAGAGAAAACTAGATCTAAACTTAAGGCTAGAGGAGTGGCGAGCAGCTTTAGAAAGGAAAGGTTTAAGGATTAGTCTCTCTAAGACCGAGTATCTCCATTGTGACTTTAGTGGGGTAAACGATGATGAGAAAATTCAGATCACCATCGAAGACCAAGTGGTTCCGCAGGTAACGAAGTTCAAGTATCTAGGATCGTTTATCCAGAGTGACGGGGAAATAGATAGTGACGTGGCCCACCATGTCCAAGTAGGATGGAGTAAATGGAGGGTAGATACAGGAATTTTGTGCGACAGGAGATTCCCAACCAGTCTAAAAGGTAAATTTTATAGGGTCGCAGTTAGACCTGCAATGTTATATGGAACAGATTGTTGGGCTATTAAGAAGTCACATGCATGTAAGCTAGAGGTAGCAGAGAAGAAAATGCTAAGGTGGATGTGTGGGCACACAAGATTAGACCGGATAAGAAATGATGTTTTTCGAGAGAGATTAGGGGTGGCTAAAATATCAGGTAAGATAAGGGAAGGGAGATTGAGATGGTTTAGACATGTGAAGAGAGGAGAGATGACGGCTCCTGTTCGATCCATAGAAATTATTAACATAGAGAGGAGGAGGGTTAGAGGAGGCCCCAAAATGACTTGGGCCGAGAGGATTAAGCATGATTTGCTAGATTTACACCTTTCCGAGGACATGGTTGAGGATAGGAATTCTTGGAGACGTAAGATTAATGCTAAGGACTTTAAGGAGAAATGTAGAGCTTTGACTAGAATTATCATAGGGGGCTATTCTTTACCTTATTCCAAGTGATGATTGATATATTATTATATTATCACATCCTCAAATTTGTATTTTATAACATATATTTTGTATTCATTACTAATATTACTATTTTTATCTGTCTATTCCTATTACGACTACGTTAATTATTTTACTATCACCCATTTATTTATCTACTATAGTTCTATGTTTTTCCTGTATGGCCTAAAGGTCTAGCGTTGAACTTGGTGTTCCCTTTACTTGGTATTATGCATATGGTTTTCGAGCCGAGGGTCTCTCTGGAAGCAACCTCTCTATTCTTTGGGATAGAGGTACGGTTTGCCTACATCCCACCCTCCCCAGACCCTGCTAACAGATTGGCTGTTGGCGGGATTTCTACTGGGTATGGTGGTGGTGGTGGTTGTTGTTGTTGTTGTTGTTCTTGTTGTTGTTGTTGTTGTTGTTGTTGTTTTTACTTGGAAATTATATTTTAATAATCCATTCTATTAACCATAAATCACAAACCCTTATGAGATTTGTTGTTAAAGGATTTGATTTTTTTGTTTTACATGTCAAAGACTTTAACATAGTCACGTTTTTTTACATGTCATTAAAGTCAAACAGGGTATACGTCTACAATAAATTACACAAGGGTTTGGTAATATCACTAAAACCCTTAATGACTCGTCTATAAAAGCCGGCATACCCCAAAAATGATCTAATGCTCTTGACATTCGTGGGATGAGATAGAGTTTAAATAACTTGAACCTTAGCCTGATCCACCTCTATCTCACGACTCGACACAACATGGCCCAACATAATCCCCCCTTGGACCATAAAATGGTTCTAATTGGGTGATTGCAAGATTGGGGCTTCAACCAATTTTGTTTTAAAATGTCAAAGGCTTTAGCACATTCTTGGTATGTAAAAAAAATAAATCATCTAAAATGAGGCTTTAGTAATAAATTATATAAGGGTTTAGCAATAAAATGAGACTTTAGCAATAAATTTTTGTTAAAGGCTTCAACTAGTTTATTGAAAAATTAAATCTTCTAGAATGAGGTTTTATAGCATGTAAAAAAACGCTTCAATATATTAATTCTATCGACTTAATCCTTGGGGTTCCATAGTTTTGCAGATTCTTGCTATTACTTTCTGTTTGGATTTATAGTTTGTTTTGAGTGCATATATATTATTTTTTCTTTTGTATAACAGTAAGGTTATTTGTTTACTGCTTGGTCAAGAGTAAAACCACAAATGCAAATTTAGGGCAGTCTTGACTTTATGAAGGACCATTGTTACGTATATCAAATTTGGCAAGCAAGTATTTTTATTCCAAACAGCTTTAAGTCCTACTAAAGAAAACTTATACTTTTAATAAAAAGTTGAATTCAAACTCACAATGCGTATAGTAGAGTATTAACATAGTCACATGTAAAAAGCGGAATTTTGTTTTATTTTACTGGAAAATTGAATTTTAAAACACGTACATATTCTTCAAATTTTGATATCTGAAGTGTTGGTGAAATAATGTGTGTTAAGTAAGTTATATTGTGTGTTTTGTGCGTTTATATGTCTTGGACACAATTACTCTTAGTGGTTTTACGTTTACTGATGAGTGGAGCTTAAAGGAGCTAAATTGGAGTATTTTATATGGAGTGGAAATGGGGATTTAATTATGTGGGGTGATAGAGAATTTGAAAACGAGAACGTGGCTGAAAATGGGGCGTAAAACGGAGCTATAACGAATAAGTTATGGGCAAAACAGTACGGTGGGGCAGTCAATGTAAAGCAGTGGCCACTGACCGTAGGCTATGTGTCACACCCCAACTTTCGGCGGAATATGCAGGGGTGCGACATAATTGTATCATAGCTCAAAAGACACTAAAATAAATCCACGTGTCAATATCTAAATTATTTATTTTATATTATTCAAGTACGCAAAAGCACAAACATTGTCTCACAGAAATAAACATAACAATTTAATAAAAAGAAATAAATAGTATTTAACTCATCATGCATCCTAAGGTCCAACTACTCTTTAATCCATTGATTCTTCATCCAATATAGATACCTGCGCCATGCGGGAAATTACAAAGTTTGTCAACATAAAGTTGAGTAAGTAATCACGGTTTTTGAATACATATAATATAAAAATGACAATTCCTTGCGATAATATGAAATACTACAACTAGCATAACAATATGACAATAATATAAAAGTGGTCTTTTCAATCGAATCCCATGGATAACAAGCTACTCCGACGGCGTATGATCATACTAATAAGGATGAGGATGAGGATGAGGATGAGATACCAACCACCAAAACATAAATTAAACACATAGTTACATTTGCACGTATAACTAATTGAGCAATATCATAATTCGCAAATAGTGGAATTTTAGTGAAAATGATTTAACACAAAACGCCCCCAAAATATAAAACGGTAAAAAGGGGGATGTGAATTACTTACCTTTAGTGAGTGGATTAAGGAGGATGAGATAATATTAGAAGAAAATGAGGATGAACACGTTCAAGCCTTCGAGATACGTCAACAAAGATGCCCTATTTGTTTAACGATAGTATTAATAAATGAGGAAAGGAATTAATAACGATTTGAGATTTGATAGTGGTTTGCGTTTAACATATTATTAGTTTAATTGTTAACATAAATTTGGAGTCTTGTAGGGTATTTTATTTGTTAATTATTTATTAACTAATTTTAGTATATTTATTATTATTATTATTATTATTATAACTATTAGTATTAATATTATTATTTAGTAAATAAGATAAACGATATATTGTATCCATGCTTATATTTTCAAGTAATTAGATTTTATAAATAAATAATAACCAATATTAGGTATCAATAAACATTGTATATATAAACGAAACATTATTGTCAATATATATATATATATAATATATATTTAGGTATATATATTACAGGAAATTATTTAAATCTCTAAGCTATATCGATTTAAATAAAAATACATTTTTGTTTCATATTATTTATGCATATTTAAGTATATGATAATTATTTGTGCATATATATATATATATACATTTATATATGAACTTTGGCCAAAATAATGCTTTCGAGGTTCGGTTTTGTTAAAACAAAGTTTATTTAATATTATATTATGATTATAATAAAAGTAAAACCAAGATTTAAACAAAATAAAAATAAATATGAAAAACCGGGTCCAGGGGGTTAGTCGCGGTGACGGGATGAGAGGGAGAAGGAGGGAAGAGGGTTTGAGTTATTTTGCAACTTGGTCCTTGGTCTATTGAGTTGGGAGCAAACTAGATCAAATGTTTAGTTAAGGGTTGTTTTTGCCATTCTTTGATAGTTTAATAATATATATAAAAGGAATAATTAACTAAAAGAAACATTTTATTGATAACTAACCCGTACACAAACCGGGTCGGGTAACGATTAGAAAAGCATTAAACGGAAAACCCGAAATGTTACAGCATTCCCTACTTTTGGAAATTTCGTCCCGAAATTAGAGATTAAGCCGTAACGAAAAGGTGCGGGTACTTAGCTTCCATTTGGTCTTCTTGTTTCCAAGTGAACTAGGGACCACGCTTGGATTCCCAATGAACTTTTACAAGCAGAATGCGGCTACGTTTAGTTTCTTTGTCCATACGATCCATGATTCAATTGTAACGCCCGTAAATTTCGTTAATCGGCTCGATCGTTTATAAATGTTGGTCAAAAATCCGAGGTTTCATCTTTCTAATTTAGAGCCTTGTTATACGTTTTAAAAGTCCGTTTGTCCATCCTTTTTCCCAAAACATCCCCTCTTACGACTTAAAGTATTATATTAGTATGTAGCACCCGATATTTTCGTTTATCGGCATGCACGTTGTAGAGTTTGTATATTTATCAAGTTTGAACCGGCTTACTTCGGGGACCTCCTTATCATACCCGTAAGTTAAATTAATTGACTTTCCACCCAAGTTGCTACACACTTCATACTGGAAGGACTAGAGTGTAATTTATTTTATATCATAATATTAAAAAAGAAAAACCCTAACCCTAACTCTATTCCCAGCAGCCGATCGGCCTCAAGACCCCCCCCCCCTGCTCGTTTTTCTTCTGCCCAGCCAAGTTTCAGCCGTGAAAACTTCAATTCAAGGTTGGTTTCATGATTCCCCATGTATTTTACACCTTAATTGATCATATTAACGCGCTTATTGGTCGTTAAGGTTGAGTTTTGATGATAACAGTTTGCTGACAGATTCATATACATTTATTGTAGGGTCAGTAACGCGATGATAATCCATTATTTTTAATCGATTCTTGATTTCATAATGTTCTACTTTGAGTATAGTTTCCAGAAAGGTATAATACGTAATTTTTGGACGAGATTTGAATGGTTTTTATGAATTTATAAAATCGAGTGTCAAAGCTGATGTAGGATGACGGATTCTAGTCTGTCTTCCTGACATCATAACCTTTTTTCTACAGGTCCAAATTGGCTGGTTCCACTTCTGGAAGTTAGTATTTTGAGTTAGGAACCAAACCCAATTGGAATCGTTTAATTTGGTTCGGTAATGAATTTTATAAAAATAAAACCATTTTGTTGCGCACTGAAATAGCTGCACGTACCTTGATGTGTTGGAGGAATTTTTATAATTTTTTTGTCCAATAGAAAAATATAATAAAAATATTTTTATAAACCTAAGACATTTATTAAAGTCTTGTAAAAATTTAATAATTTATTTCAAAGGTTATCCTATGTAATTAAATGCATCTTCGCATGCTAAAATCTACACGTTTTACTTGTTATTGATCGATAAGTTCGTTTTAGGCTTAACCGGTGGATGTTCAATTGTGTTCTTGTCGGGGCTGTTTGAAGTGAGTTTTTGCACCACAATCTTCCTAGGTATGTCCCGTATATCATACTTAAAGATCATGTTCATAGGTGTTCGTTAAGTTGATCAACTAGTTGTAGTTTGATTGTTATGTTCAGTTGTCTAGAATTGTAGTTTGGCGCGTTTAACGAGAGGGTTGAAGTGATTAACGACCAATTCAGCTCGGGAACACTTGGTTTGACGTATGGGCTGTTCAAAATTCATTTTTATAAGTCATGGGGCTGAATTGGTTGTCGGTTACCCCAACGGGTCAGTACAACGCGCAATTTCGTTTATCGAGTAGTTGGTGCGTCGTACTTGCGAGTTACCGACCCATTCGACTCGTGTAGCGTCGTGTGGACTTGTTGACTGTGATTTTATCATGTTGGGTCCACACGGGGCTGAGTTGAATGTTAATGGCCTAAACGACTCTTAAACGCGCGTATCGGTATCACCTAGTGCTTCCTGGGGTAATTTGGGAATTCTTTATTCCCGGGAGTACCTAAGGGTCGATTGGGTTAACTGAAAGGTTTTAGGGGCTGAGGTAAAGTAATTGGGTTGGGTTGGGCCTCGGCCCAAGTTGTTGGGCCTTGGGACAAAGTGTTGGGCCTTGGGCCAAGTTGTTGGGCCTTGGGCCAAAGTGTTGGGCTTGAACGGCCCATTAGGCAAGAGTGTTCTTATGGTCTAGTTTAGTAACGCGTTGTGTACTATTTACAGGCCCTTACTTGTGAGTGTGCACTTAGGGATTTCCTAGCTCGTTGCAGGTGTTCGATCGATTCCAGGTGAGTTCATGATGCCCTTTTTACTCATTTTACTTTTGGGCTAGCATGCGCACCTAAATGTTTTCTTACTTGATGAAATATTTTAAAATGATTTTATATAGGCTTGCTAGTATATGGTAAGGCTTGGGATGTTAAATATATATATATATGTATATACATTATTTCCTGGCCTCTATTTGGCGATGTTGTAGTCGTTTCGACTACTGATGTTCGGTATGCCTACTTCATGTTTGCATGCACTGATGTTACGTGTTTGGGTTGTACGTTTGCTCGACCCTGATGTTATACATGGATGTTATATATATATATATACTGATATGTATATAGGGATGTTATTGAATGGATGTTTACATATATATTTGTATATGTATGTATGAGGATGTTTAAGTTCGGTAATGATGATTAGATGGATGTACCCTTTTACTTTTAGAAAACCTTTGGTATGACTCTCATGATTTTTACTACTGATATCTTTTACTTAAAACTTGAACTCACTCGGCTCAAGCTGACTTTGTGTGCATGTTAGTGTAAGTTTCAGGATTTGGAAGAGGATGCCTTATCGCTTGGACGTGCACGGAGCTACTTGGATGGTGAAGGGCATACTGGAAGGAAGAATTTTTATGAATATTTTATTTCAAGGAAACTTATAAAAGTTATACTTACTTTAGATTTTGGGCAAAATTCCCAGGTTTCGGGAACTTATTTCATTTTTCATGTTTTCCGCAAAATTGTACTCTGATACGTTTGTTTTAATGGAAGAAATGGTTTTTAAGTTAATTTAATTTTACGAGTGTTTTGAATGATTACCAACTGTGGGGTTCCCGGGGTTCGGGGCCTTACATCAACGGGTTTCTCAATCGCGCGCATAGATTCATCAACTTGTACTTCGTCGAGGGGTATGTGGAGATTCCCCTCGGCTAAGCACTTCTTAAGATTGGAAAGTGAAAAGTCGGATGAACATTGGAGAGCTCTACGGGAAAATCGAGACGATATGCAACTCTACCAACTCTTTCAACAATATCAAACGGGCCAACAAAACGAGGAGATAGCTTATTCCTTTTACCAAATCGAACCACTCCCTTCCAAGGAGATACTTTGAGGAGAACTCGGTCACCAACGTTAAACTCGAGAGATTTATGACGCTTTTCGGCGTAGCTCTTTTGATGGCTACGAGCGGCAAGAAGATTTTTACGAATAAGAGCAATCCGGTCGGAAGTTTCTTGAACAAGCTTGGGACCAGTGATTTGTGATTCACCAATCTCGTTCGAACAAATGGGGGAACGACATTTTCGGCCATAGAGAGCTTCAAAGGGTGCTATGCCAATAATAGTGTGAAAACTATTATTGTAGGAAAACTCTACAAGTGGTAAGTGAGTATCCCAATTTCCACCAAAGTCTAGCACACAGGAGCGGAGCATGTCTTCGAGCGTTTGAATCGTTCGCTCGGATTGATCATCAATTTGCGGGTGATAAGCAGTGCTTAGATCAATACGGGTACCCAAGGCGGTTTGTAATGAATTCCAAAAATGAGAGGTAAATCGACCATCACGATTGGAGATAATGGTCAACGGTGTTCCATGGTGACAAATGATGTTCTTGACATAGAGTTGCGCTAGTTGACTCACGGAAAAATTTTCTCGAATGGGTATGAAATGAGCCGACTTGGTCAACCGATCAATAATTACCCAAATACTATCGTTGCGGTTTTGAGTAATGGGGAGTTTGGTGACAAAATCCATAGCTATGTCCTCCCATTTCCAAACGGGGATCGGTGGTTGCTCGAGCAAGCCAAACGGCTTTTGATGCTCGGCTTTGACCTTAGAACAGGTGAGGCATTTAGATACATATACTGCAATATCTTTCTTCATTCCCGGCCACCAAAACATGGGACGAAGATCGGCATACATCTTATCCGCACCGGGATGAATCGAGTATCGTGACTTATGAGCTTCATCAAGGATGAACATACGAATACCGTCACGATCGGGAACCCATAAATGATTCAAATAATAAAGGAAACCATTACGTTTGGTTTCAAGTTGGAGTTCGGCGCCGTACGACATCTCGTCGTATAAGCTTCCTTTGGTGACGGAGACGTGTTGAGCATCAAAGATGCGGTATTGAAGGTCGGATTGCATGGTGACACAATTGAGCAAGACGGATTTAATGTGACTCTTACGACTAAGAGCATCGGCCACGACATTTGCTTTCCTGGGGTGGTTACGAATCTAGCAATCGTAGTCGCTTAACAATTCGGCCCATCGTCTTTGTCTCATGTTGAGATCCTTTTGGTCGAATATGTGTTGCAAACTTTTATGATCGGTGAAAACGACACATTTCGTTCCATAAAGATAGTGTCTCCAAATTTTCAAGGCAAACACGACCGCACCAAGTTCGAGATCGTGCGTCGTGTAATTTTCCCCGTGAACCTTGAGTTGATGCGAAGCATAAGCAATGACCTTGTCTCGTTGCATAAGAACACAACCAAGACCTTGGATAGAAGCGTCGCAAAACACAACAAAATCATCGTTGCCCTCGGGAAGAGCAAGGATAGGATCATTGCAAAGCATGTCCTTTAGGGTTTGAAACGATTTTTCTTATTCGGGACCCCATTCATTAACGTTTCCCTTGTGGGTTAGCGCGGTAAGGGGTGAAGCAATATTTGAAAAGTTGTGGATGAAACGATGGTAATATCCCGCTAAACCAAGAAATGAGCGAACCTCCGTTGGAGAGGATGGGGTTTTCCAATTTTTAACGACCTCGATTTTAGCGGGGTCAACGTGAATACCCTTGTCGTTGACGATGTGGCCCAAAAATTGAACTTTTTTATCCATAATTCGCATTTAGAGAATTTAGCATAAAGTTCTTTTCGCAACAAGTCAAAAATGGCGCGCAAATGGTCTTTGTGCTCGTCTTTGGATTTAGAATATATCAAGATGTCGTCGATGAAGACAATCACGAACTTGTCGAGGTAGGGTTTACAAACACGATTCATGAGGTCCATGAAAACGGCGGGAGCATCAGTCAACCCAAAAGGCATAACTCGGAATTCAAAGTGTCCATAACGAGTATGGAAAGCGGTCTTGGATATGTCATCCTCGTGGACACGAAGTTGGTGATAACCCGAATGGAAATCAATCTTGGAGAAACAAGCGGATCCTTGAAGTTGATCGAATAAATCATCGATGCGCGGAAGGGGATAACGATTCTTGATAGTAAGCTTATTGAGCTCACGGTAATCGATGCACATACGAAGAGTACCATCCTTCTTCTTGACAAACAAAATGGGTGCGCCCCATGGAGACGAACTCGGGTGAATGAAACCCTTGTCCGTGAGTTCTTGGATTTTATTGGAGAGTTCTTGCATCTCGGAGGGTGCGAGACGGTAAGGTGCTTTGGCTACGGGGTTTGATCCGGGTACAAGATCAATACGGAACTCCACTTGACGTATGGTAGGGAGTCCGGAAACGTCTTCGGGATAGTCGCGAACAATCGGAATATCGGAAAGTTGCTTTTCTTCGTGGGCCTTTGTGGTGACATGGGCTAAGAAAGCGACATACTTCTTGCGCAAATAACGTTGAGCTTCAAGGCACGACATGAGATTTAGCTTTAAGAATGGTTTTTCGCCGGCGACGTTTAGGATTACTCCACCTTCAATAGGGATACGAATAATCTTCTCGAAACATATAATTTCGGCACGGTGAAGAGAAAGCCAATCCATACCAATGATGATGTCGAAGCTACCCATTTGCATCGGAATGAGATCAGTGGAGAACTTTTGCCCATTAAGGGTGAGCGTGCAATTACGGACAACAGAGTCAATAACGATTGCACTACCGTTAGCTATCTCTACCGTTAATGGCATAGACAATTTACTACGGGGCACATCAAGTATGTACTCAACATCAAATGAAATAAAACTCCTATCGGCTCCCGAATCAAACAATGCCAATGCATGATGCTTGTTAATTAGAAACGTACCGTTCACCACATCGTTCGAATTTCGGGCTTCTTGAGCATTGATGGTGAAGGCTCGCCCTTGAGTTCCTTGAGGTGCTTGTGTTTGAGAAGTTGAAGCTTGAGGGGTTGGAGCTTGGTAGGCTTGCATGAGCATGGGTTGAGCTTGAGGGTTTGGAGGAGGCATGAGTTGGGGTAATGGAGGTTGGTAAGTTTGAACTTGGTAGGCTTGGGAGGTGTAGTAGGGTGGTGGTGCAACAAAGGCTTGATGGGCTTGAGCGAGTCGAGGACACACGTTGCGAAGGTGGTTTAGAGCACCGCAATTATAGCAAGCCCTAACGATGTTAGTGATTGAAGCACGAGGGATGGCTCAGTTGGGTTGGTTTGACGGTGTGAACCGCGGTGGGGCGGCTTGCACGCGGGGTGCTTCTCGGCAGTATTAGGTGAGGCGGCCGAATCGGTGGCAATTAGTGCACACTCGGCAAGTGGATTGGGCCGGATGGTGACGTTGGCAAGTGTTGCAATATGGGTGTGGGCCGTTGTATGGTTTCTTGGTTGGAGGGGCTTGTTGGGCTTGTGGTTGGGCTATAACAAAATTTTGTGAATTATGCTTTCGTTTGTTATTGCAGTAATGGGAGGAGTTGTGGTTGTGGTTGTGTTTGGAGGATTCGGGCTTTGAGGAATCGGGCTTTGAGGATGTGGGCTTGGACTCTTTAAAGCGCTCGGATGCAGGCTTATCATTGGGCTTCTTGGAACTTTTCCGCATCAAGGTCCCGGCCTTAACGTGGTTTTCAGTGAGATTACCGGCTAGGGTGATGGCATCATGAAGTTCTTTCGGGTCACGACGACAGAATCTTGGATTTGCATCGGCAAACCCGTGATGTACTTATCAATGGCACACTCCAAGGGAGTAACCATATGCGGAATAAGGACACTCAATTCGCGGAACCGATTGTTGTAAGCGGTATTATCACCTCCCTCTTGCTTCAAATCCTAGAATTCTTCTTCCAACTTTCGGAGTTCATATTTCTGGCAGAATTGGTCTAACATGAGCTTCTTGAGGTCATCCCATGGCAACCTCAGCCCCAAGGTCTCTCTTCTTGCTATTCCACCAAGTATGGGCACTCGATTTGAAAACACCTTAATGCATACGTGGTCTTCTTGTCATCCAAACATGCACAGTGGAGGAACACACTCTCCATGTGCTCGAACCATTGAATAAGGGTTGTAGCACCCTCAGTCCCATGGTAATCGGTTGTGTTAGCGTTGGTGAAATGCTTGATAGTGAAGACATTAGGGTTCGCGGGAACATTAGCGGCATTCACAGCTTGGAGTTGAGAGATGACCGTTGGAAAGGCTTCCACGATTTCATTCGTAATGCGAGACGACATGCGATGGCCCGAGTGTCCGGTGCGGCGGGTACGGTTGATGAGACGGGAAGACATACTACAAGGGTCAAATGTGTAAGATTTATGAGACTTAGGTAAACGTTGTAAATGTATGAGTTTGTGTAAATTGATACTTGTGAATTCTTATTTAACAATTTGAGGTTGAGCTTGTATAAATCAATACTTGTGAATTCCATTTAACAATTTGAGGTTGAGGGTGAGAATAAAGTCATTTGTGAGACGTGATTTTATAAGTGTTGACGTAATGAGAAATAATAAATAAAATAAATAAATAAATAGTTACAACATAACTTAAAATTGAAACACGGAGTTTCATTTGTTGGTTAGGATTTCATGAATCACCATGGTTCCTTCCAACGAAATGAAAATATCGAAAACCAAATAAAATTGATTAAAATTGAGTTGTGAGTGGTGTTGAGATAGATGGTTGAAGTACTTCGGGAACCACCCCGTATTTGCGTACCTCACCTGATTATTCAACTAAAATACAATACGGAAAACCGAGTTTAGCCACGTATCACCGTGAATTCGGTTATAAATTAAGGATGTAATCGTCACATGACAACGATTGATACAATGAGGGTAGTAGATTTGTGAACGTTTAATGTGATAAGCTTTGGCCTAACAAGTTTCAATCTCATACCTCACCCTCCAGGAAGGCAACCAGGTCTCACGGTTGATCGAGATGTATGCACATTGCACTTCCTTAGGCTCGCAAGCCTTGGTGTCAAGGGATCGGTGTACAGGTGTGTCCCCCTTACAGTTACTACATATCCGTTACACGAAACATCCTCAAGGAGAGGGAAGGTAAAAGGTGGGAATTCTTAAGGAATTTCCCGATTTAAAAATCGTCCTAAAATTTTGAAAAATGATTTTGAGGCATAGCCTCGGAATAAGTGTGTGATTCTGTGTACATTTGTATATGATAAACACTTTAAATAAATTAAGCTATGTACAAAAATTTAAACAAATAGGGTGCACGTATAAAAACACGTATAGGGACCCTAAGCATGCTACTAGGCCGTTACGTCTAACCACCTATCTAATAGCCTTCGTCTCTGATACCACTTTGTCACACCCCAACCTATGGCGGAACATGCCGGGGCGCGACATAATTGTATCATAGCTCAAAAGACATTAAAATAAATCCACGTGTCAATATCTAAATGATTTATTTTATATTATTCGAGTACGCAAAAGCACAAACATTATCTCATAGAAATAAACATAACAATTTAATAAAAAGAAATAAATAGTCTTTAACTCATCATGCATCCTAAGGTCCAACTACTCTTTAATCCATTGATTCTTCATCCAATATAGCTACCTGCGCCATGCAGGAAAATACATAGTTTGTCAACATAAAGTTGAGCAAGTAATCACGGTTTTTGAATACATATAATATAAAAATGACAATTCCTTGCGATAATATAAATTACTACAACTAGCATAACAATATAACAATAATATAAAAGTTATCTTTTCACTCGAATCCCATGGATAACGAGCTACTCCGACGGCGTATGATCATACTAATGTGGATGAGGATGAGGATGAGATACCAACCACCAAAACATAAATTAAACACATAGTCACATTTTCACGTATAACTAATTGAGCAATATCATAATTCGCAAATAGTGGAATTGTAGTGAAAATGATTTAACGCATAACGCCCCCAAAATATAAAACGGTAAAAAGGGGATGTGAATTAATTACCTTTAGTGAGTGGATTAAGGAGGATGAGATAATAATAGAACAAAATGAGGATGAACACGTTCAAGCCTTCGAGATACGTCAACAAAGATGTCCTATTTGTTTAATGATAGTATTAATAAATGAGGAAAGGAATTAGTAACGATTTGAGATTTGATGGTGGTTTGCGTTTAACATATTACTAGTTTAATTGTTAACATAAATTTGGAGACTTGTAGGTTATTTTATTTGCTAATTATTTATTAACTAATTTTATTATATTTATTATTATTATTATAACTATTAGTATTAATATTATTATTTGGTAAATAAGATAAACGATATATTTTATCCATACTTATATTTTCAAGTAATTAGACTTTATAAATAAATAATAACCAATATTAGGTATTAATAAACATTGTGTAAATAAATGAAACATTATTGTCAATTATTTAATTATATATATTTAGATAACAATGTATACATATATATATATATATATATATATATATAGGTATATATATTACGGGAAAATTATTTAAATCTTTAAGCTAGATCGATTTAAATAAAAATACATTTTTGTTTCATATTATTTATGCATATGTAAGTATATGATAATTATTTATGCATATATATATATACATTTATATATGAACTTTGGCCAAAATAATGCTTTCGAGGTTCGGTACCGTACAAAGAAATTCCTCAATATAAGGTGTTGGCACTACTTAAGGACCTCTATACAGATGAGTACCTTCAGCCAATGTACGAAGAAATTCCTCAATATAAGGTGTTGGCACTGCTTAAGGACCTCAGTCTGAGGATGGAAGTTCATGAAAAGGTTAATGTTGCTCAAGAAGAATTGATGAGCCAACTCATTGATGATTTGGCCCAAATTAAACGAGGGCGTGAAATGGTGGCCGCTGATAAAGAAGATGAACTAGAAGTAGAGGCTCTTCATCTTTCGAAGAATGAATTTGAGGAGATGGTTGTGGAGAATAATACCACCCCTAATTCCTCTAGTTTCCAAAGAGCCAATGAATGCCTCGATTATGGTTACTGATGGCGATGTTGAATGTGTAGACCCAGTTGAAGACAAAGTAACTTTCAAGATATCAGACATCAAAATAGTCCCAAGTTATTCTGATTATCCCTGGTTGCATATTCCTAAACTGATAAAGTTGGGTATGTTGGTTTGAACTCAAAGAAGAGGAAGGTAGAGTTGAAGGATATTGGGCACAGTATTAAGAAATGGGCCTATATTGGTTCTACAGACATTTCAACCACAAAGAAGAACGAGTGGACACAACACCTTAAATACCAAGCTTACACGGGAAACTTGGTCGGAAAATGCTCGATTCGGCCCCGATCAATATTTAATGTTTCGAAGATAAGAGAGAGTGTTTGGGCTCGACGTGTTTGCTACTGAGCATATGCTGGAAATTCTGAAGGTAAATATGCATTCACACCGGCCCGTTTTGGTTTATCATACATGCTAATCATGAAGGAGAAAGCAGAGCATTGGCACCCTAACTACCGAGCATATGTGGGAAATGCGGTAGGTAAATGTTCCATTAGACCACCATAACCGCGAAATGAGGTAATGGTCCGGCTAAAGAACTTAACAAAAACTTAGCGCTAACCGGGAGGCAACCCAGCCTTTTATTTTATTTTGTTTTCTTTATTTTTGTTTTTCTTTTTGCGTGTTACTATTTGTTTGTGTGTGGCAGCCATAGTAGATCGTAAGTGTGGGGAAGGTGCATGGCATACCAGTCGAGCCGGCGGGAGCAAATATTGCCATATCAGAGTTCAGAGAATGCGGGTGAAGGTTGCAACAATATTTATCAGCACGACCCGTTTGGCATGCAGAACATCGAATCAGGTTCATGTGCTTATTTCCTTTGCTTTGGTTGTTAAAACACTATTTATTTTTCGATGCCTAGTTGGTTGAATGGTTTAGTCCAATTATAGTTTGGATTGCTTATGTTGGTTGGGAATGTTTTGATTGAAACAGTATGAAAAACTCGTGTACTACACTCAATTTTTTACTATAATTACATTGGGGACAATGTAACGTTTAAGTGTGGGGATGCAGGATTGAAGTTGAAAAACGTGGAAAATGTTAAAAATGTCCGGAATTTAAAATTTTTTGGAAAAACAATGGAAAATGATAGAAAAACTGGAACTGTTTGTAAAAATTTATATAAATAATAATAATAATAATAATAATAATAATAATAATAATAATAATAATAATAATAAAAGAACAGTAACACACTTAATTTGAGATGTGTTGGTAGGCTCAGCCTTTAAGAATGAAAGGACGGTTTTATTGTTGACTTAATTGAACTTTTAATTGTTTAATTTTAGTGGGAAACATCTTCGGGTTTTGTTTGTTTAGCTAAGCCTGTGTAAGGATTAGGATGAAAGGTCTTGTTTGTTTAGCTAAGCCTGTGTAAGGATTAGGATGAAAGGTCGGGCCATACTCAAGCCTTTTGTTAGATTTGATCACCAAAAGAAAATTTTAAAATATGAATAGGCTATTGAACGATGCTTGGATAGGCTTAACGTTAAAGTATGCTAGATGGCTTGTGATATAAACATAAATAAAAACACTTCTAGTTTAAGTGGTTAACGCTCCATAGGTGTATGGTTTTATAAACTTAAATCCTGTATTGATGGGTTGCTCTAGGGTTCAGAGACCATGGGTCTTTATGCGGTATATCATCTGGGTATTCATATCTCCTAAGTGGATTTATGAATATTAAAAGAGATCAAAGAGCAAACCTGTAGTTTTTTCTGCCAAATATAAGTCATTAAACATGATCATTACGTGCTTTTAAAGTACAAATATACTACTGACTTGATCATCCGCGCTGTTAGTCATATGGGGTCCCCTTGCTCGCGTCCTATTACCATTAAGAAATGGACCACAAGGGACACGTTATATGTAAGCCCTCCAGATGAATTTGTGCATATTCACCTATGGAGATGAACTTTGGGGTGTTGTAAGGCCCCGTTCCCGGTAACCCTACTTTGGTGTTGGATTTACTCACAAATACAGTTCTAAAATCAGAGTTAATTAAAATTTTCACGAATAATTAAAACTTCATGCATTACATTACAAAACATCGAATCTTGTCTCAAACATACAAATTTTCTTTTCATAAACATTAACATAGACGGTCATGACACTTCTTCGTAGATGCCAGCCTCTTCAGATCATGCCACGTGTCCCTCCTCAAGCCAACTGCCTCAACCTAATTGCCTGCGTCCGTACTAAAAGTCAGCTACGCTGAGTGAGTTCTAGTTAATCAATTAACATACATTACATTCATATCCTTACTCATACGTGTCCGAATATACGTATTTGTACCTTACTATTAATTCTTCTATACATACATGCATACGTACTTACATACTTCCTTTCATAAAACCCTATGGTATACCATAAGCTATTCTTTCTCAATCATCACAGATATTGTAAGGGTCTGGTCCCTAACATCACAAATATTGTAAGGGTCTGGTCCCTAACATCACAGATATTGTAGGGTCTGGTCCCTAACATCACAGATATTGTAAGGGCCTCGTCCCTAACATCACAGATATTGTAAGGGTTTGGTCCCTTCATTCGCTACCACCATTAAACCATACATCCATACGTACTTCGCTAACCTGTTACACATTTATATATAATCATACACATCCACATACATATTCTTAACCATTTCTATATCATTCGTACATCATTCATAGACATTTACGTAGCATACACTTACCACCTAAGGTAAGTGTATTCACTAAACACATAGTAGTGTGCACACAGCCCCGAAAACATTACAGATATGGGCTAGAAACTCACCTGGAGTTGGTTTCTCTCCGAGTTAATGGTAATGCCCTTCCTTAACTGTGCACGGCTAACTGTGTAACAAGTTACGGGTATCATTTATCTATTACTATTATTTCATATACCTATGTTAATGAACCCTTCAACTAACAGGGGTCCGGGGGCCAGCGCCCCTGGTAACGGGGTCTAGGGGTGGCAGCCCCTAGCAGGGTCCAAGGAGCAGAGCTCCTGGCTGGGGTCGAGCTGCCAGGTCAACTTGGAAAAATTTTATTTTAATCAATCAGTCCTTTATCAAAAATGCATCAGAAAATGGATCGGTTCACGTTTTACCACAATTTGAAAGAATTTGAATGGCCTTTCCCTTCGCATGGCAATTTGCTTTGCATGGCCATTCGCTTCGTATAGCCATTCGCTTCGCATGGCCTGCGATGCGATTTCGTTTGTGCGAATAGAATCTCCTTTTCTTTATTTTTACCACTTTAAAGTCATTTGACTCCGTGACTCTTCCTTAGGACCCGATCCTACCCTTCTTATGGGTTTTAGGTTGTACCAACTTTGTATACCCGTGTTTTACATTGTCCAAACATCACCTTTTTGTCATAAAATGAAACCATTAACACTCGGCCCAACAAGTTTATATTTTTCTTACATCTTACAACCCTATCTAAGGTTCTATCAGTTTGCATGTCGAAACCGAGCTCAAAACTTAGTCTTTTTAACAAAAACTCACTTTTCGGTTCGGGTTCGGATCTGGACCAACCCGAAGATCTGGGGTGTTTGTTGTTGTTTGATGATGTTGAACACGAGATTCACCCTTCCTTTTTGCTTGGATTTGGATCCGGGTGCTAGAGAGAGAAAGTGTGTGTGTTCTTGAGTGTGTGTTTAGGAAGAAAGAGAGGGAATGGAAAAATGAGTTTAGTGGACAAGGTTTGGGTTTAAATACCCCACCCTATGGGCCTTGGGCTTGTATGCATTCTCTCAAGCCTATTCGTAAGTCCTCAGCCCAACACTCAATCTCTTATACTTAACGAATTTAAATGACGACACACACACAATACGCAATTAAATTCTCTTTTAATTTATCGTTCTCAAAACATGGATGTTAACAAGTCTACCCTCCTTAAAAGAGGTTTCGTCCCTGAAACCTAACTATTACTACTAAACAAATGCGGGTAAAACTTGAGAATCTCTTCTTCGACTCCCCAAGTAGCATCCGATCCTTTACGGTGCTTCCATATCACTTTTACTAGCGGAAAAACTTTACGACGAAGCTGCTTTTCGTTGCGGTCAACTATCTCAATAGGCTGCTAAACATAGTTTAGTTGCTCGTCTACCTCAATGTCTAGAAGAGGTACGTGAGATGTATCATCAGCTAGACACCTCCTCAGATAGGAAACATGGAAGGTAGAGTGGATTCCTTCTAGCTCCAAAGGTAGGTCTAGCTTGTAAGCCACTTCGCCCACCCTATCTAGAATCCTGAACGGTCCGATGTACCTTGGACTCAGCTTTCCTCTTTTCTGGAAACGAATAATCCCCTTCCTAGGCGAGACCTTAAGCATCACGAGGTCACCAACATTAAAATCAATGGGTCGCCGTCGCTTATCGGCATATGACTTCTGACGATCCTAAGCAGCTTTCATTCTTGCATTGATCTGATCAAATCTTGAAGAGGTTTCTTGCACAAGTTCCAGGCTACCAATCTCTTTCTGACCAATTTCTCCCCAATAAACAGGATTTCTACAACGTCTACCATATAACATCTCGAAAGGAGGCATACCAATACTCGAATGGTAGCTGTTGTTGTCTGCCAAGTGAAGATGATCATCCCAATTCCTCTAAAGTCTAACACACATGCACGTAGCATATCCTCAAGGGTTTGGTTAGTTCGCTCAGACTGCCCATCTGTTTGAGGATGATACGCCGTGCTGATGTTCAGTCTCATTCCCATCGCTTCATGGAACTTCTTCCAAAACCTCGAAGTAAAGCGGGTATCTCTGTCGGACAAAATCGACAACGGCACTCCATGCTTTGCCACAACTTCCTTAACGAACATATTTGCTAACGTTTCTGATAAGATAGCCTCTCGTATAGGCAAAAAGTGAGCACTCTTAGTCAAACAGTCCACAATCACCCATATGGTATCATGATTCCTAGCTGTACGGGGTAGCTTAGTTATGAAATCCATGGTGATGTGTTCCCATTTCCATTCGGGTATCTCCAAAGGCTGCATATTCCCATACGGTTTCTGGTGCTCGGCTTTAACCTGCAAGCAAGTCAAGCACTTACTGACATATTCTACCACCTCGTTCTTCATACCCGGCCGCCAGTAGTCTTTCTTCAAGTCTTGGTACATCTTGGTAGATCATGGATGAATCGAGTATCGAGACTTATGGGCCTCATCTAGGACCCTACCTCTAAGATTTCCATGTCGAGGAATCCACATTCGATCAAATATGGTCTTTACACCCTGAGTATTATCTACCAACTTGCTCTGCTGCCCAAAGATCCTTTCTTTCTTCATCAACCCTTCGTCCACAAGCACCTCCGATTGGACCTTGCAGATCTCCTCAAAGAAACCTGAGTTGATTATCAGCTTATAAGGAGCTAAATTGGAGTATTTTATATGGAGTGGAAATGGGGATTTTATTATGTGGGTGATAGAGAATTTGAAGACTAAGACGTGGCCGAAAACAGGGCTTAAAACGGAGCTATAACGAATAAGCTAAGGGCAAAACAGTACGGTGGGGCAGTCACCGTAAAGCAGTGGCCACTGACCGTAGGCTACGGTCACCACCGTAGCTTGCGGTGGGGAGACCGGAGGCTACGGTCGCCTGGGCGGAAAAACACGATTTTTTGGTTTTTTCTTCCATATTTATGCCCGGTTCAACCCTAGGACGGCAATGCTTCATACCTTAACATATTTGGGCGATTTTGGGGCCATTCTCCACGATTCTAACACCTACCAACCATCTGAATCATCCATGTCATCATCCATTCAAGTATCAAGGGAGCTATTGAAGATGTCTATGCTAGGCTAAACCTCTCGTGACCATCTTTGGGAGTAGGGGTGTGTTTGTAAGCAAGACTTTTTGTATTTGAATCTTTATTTTGGAACTAGAATTGATTAATCATTCGATGATTAACCTTTTATGTTTGTTCATGCATTCAACAGTTTTTCGCAATTAAATGGTTTTTGATTTTATCAGTAAATTGATTTGTGGTCATCAACTTTTAAGATTAAGTTCTTTGAGTTATTGACTCATTTATCGTTCGCCAATAAATCACCTGCATTTATCAGCCCCTAAAACCGGTAATCAATTAGGTTATTATTCATCCAAACCAATTGTTCGGATTGAAGTCCGTCAATTAGTAAGGTCAAATATTTCATCTTTCGATTATAGGTTTAATCGAACAAGTTTTCCAAATAGGTTTAATCAATTGGTCGAGTCTACTTCACTGCCTGAAACCTGGAGTTGGTTACTTTTCCATAATTGTTATACAACCAAGTTAGTTTTTAATTTGCTTGACATTGTCTATCCATTTAGTATAATTATTATTAAACAATAAACTCGATTGGCACTTTCCACTGATTCCCTGTGGATTCGACACCTTACTTTCTCTTGCTAGTAAGGTAATTTTATAAATGTTTTTGATTGACCTTTCAACATCGATCAAAACGGTGCCGTTGCCGGGGAATCAACACGCAAAGTGCTAATTTAGTTTAGTAATTTAGTTTCAGTTTTTTTTATATTTATTCGTTTAATTTTACGCGAGGTATTTGTGTGTCTCATGTGTGTAGGTAACTCAAGATGACGTGGAGTTGGGTTTATGACCCACATGAAGGATATAAGGTCGTGGAGGATGATGATTCGGACTATCCACATTCATATCATGAACCACCTTCACCAAACCCTCAAAGCTATTATGAGTTAGATAGTTATAGATAAGGGAACTTTAACCAGAAGGGTCGCAATAGGCAATACCAAAATTATTCACCACCTCCACCTAATTATCAGGAATATTATGAGTCAAATGAGTATGATAGTGATGGGCCCGAGACACCAACGTTTGTAAGTTATCAAGAGGAGGAGTATGACTACTATACAGATGAGTACCTTCAGCCAACGTACGAAGAAATTCCTCAATATAAGGTGTTGGCACTGCTTAAGGACCTCAGTTTGAGGATGGAAGTTCATAAAAAGGTTAATGTTGCTCAAGAAGAATTGATGAGCCAACTCATTGATGATTTGGCACAAATTAAAATGGTGGCCGGTGATAAAGAATATAACCAGAAGTAGAGGCTCTTGATCTTTTGAAGAATGAATTTGAGGAGGTGATTATGGAGAATAATACCAAGCCAATTCCTCTATTTTCCAAAGAGCCAATGAAACAAGTTACTTTTCCATAATTGTTACACAAACAAGTTAATTTTTAATCTGTTGGACATCGTCTACCCATTTAGTATAATTGTTATTAAACAATAAACTCGATTAACACTTTCCACTAATTCCCTATGGATTCGACACCTTGCTTTCACTTGCTATTAAAGGCAATTTTAAAAATGTTTTTGATTGACCTTTCGACATCGATCAATATCATTAATAAAGCACGTAAATAAATATAAACATAATTATATCTTTAAAAACACCTAAGATTAGAAGAAGAATTTGATTTCATTTTACTGGGAAATTATATGTCAATAATCCAATCTATTAACCATAAATCACAAACCCTTATGTAATTTGTTGTTAAAGGATTTGATTTTTTTGTTTTAAATGTCAACGGTTTTAACACATTCACCTTTTTTTACCTGTCATTAAAGTCAAACAGGGTATCCTTTAACAATAAATTACATAAAGGTTTGGTAATATCACTAAAACCCTTAATGAATCGTCTATAAAACTTGACATGCCCCAAAAATGATCTAATGCCCTTGACGTTCGTGAAATGAGGTAGAGCTGAAATAACATGAACCATAGCCCAGTCCACCTCTATCCCATGACTTGACGCAACATGGCCCAGCATAATCCCCTCTTGGACCATAACATGGTTCCAATCAGGTGATTGCAAGATTGGGGCTTCAACCAATTTTTGTTTTAAAATGTAAAAGGCTTTAGCACATTCTTGCTATGTAAAAAAAAATTAAATCATCTAAAATGGGGCTTTAGTAATAAATTAAATAAGGGTTTGGCAATAAAATGAGGCTTTAGCAATAAATTTTTGTCAAAGGCTTCAACCAGTTTATTGAAAAATTAAATCGTCTAAAATGAGGTTTTATGACATGTAAAAAAAGACTCTAATATATTAATTCTTTCGACTTAATCCTTGGGGTTCCATAGTTTTGCAGATTCTTGCTATTACTTTCGGTTTGGATTTACAGTTTGTTTTGAGTGCATATATATTATTATTTATTTTTTTTGTATAACAGGAAGGTTATTTGTTTACTGCTTGATCAAGAGTAAAACACAAATACAAGTTTAGGGCAGTCTTGCCTTTCTGAAGGACCATGGTTTTGTATATCAAATTTGGCAAGCAAGTATTTTTGTTCTAATCATCTTTAAGTCCTACTAAAGAAAACTTATACTTTTAATAAAAAGCTTAATTCAAACTCATAGTGTGTATAGTAGAGTATTCACATAATCACATGTAAAAAAGCGGAATTTGGTTTTATTTTATCGGAAAATTGGATTTTAAAACACGTGCATATTCTTCAAATTTTGATATCATTAGTAAAACACGTAAATAAATATGTACATAATTATATCTCTAAAAACACCTAAGATTAGAAGAATAATTTGATTTCATTTTACTTGGAAATTATATTTTAATAATCCAATCTATTAACCATAAATCACAAACCCTTATGTAATTTATTGTTAAAGGATTTGATTTTTTTTTGTTTAAAAATGTCAAAGGCTTTAGCACATTTACGTTTTTTACATGTCGTTAAAGTCAAACAGGGTATCCTTTAACAATTAATTACATAAGGGTTTGGTAATATCACTAAAACCCTTAGTGAATCGTCTATAAAACCCGACATACCCCAAAAATGATCTAATGCCCTAGATGTTCATGGGATGAGGTAGAGTTGAAATAACTTTAACCTTAGCCCGGTCTACCTCTATCCCACGACTCGACACAACATGGCCTAGCATAATCCCCTCTTGAACCATAAAATGGTTCCAATCGGGTGATTGCAAGATTGGGGCTTCAACCAATTTTTTATTTTTAAATGTCAAAGGCTTTAGCACATTCTTGCTATGTAAAAAAATTAAATCATCTAAAATGAGGCTAGTAATAAATTATAGAAGGGTTTCGCAATAAAATGAGGCTTTAGCAATAAATTTTTGTTAAAGTCTTCAACCAGTTTATTGAAAAATTAAATTGTCTAAAATGAGGTTTTATATAACATGTAAAAAAAGCCTTTAATATATTAATTCTTTCAACTTAATCCTTTGGGTTCCATAGTTTTGCAGATTCTTGCTATTACTTTCGGTTTGGATTTACAGTTTGTTTTGAGTGCATATATATTATTATTTTTTTTTGTATAACAGGAAGGTTATTTGTTTACTGCTTGGTCAAGAGTAAAACCACAAATACAATTTTAGGGCAGTCTTGCCTTTCTGAAGGACCATGGTTTTGTATATCAAATTTGGCAAGCAAGTATTTTTGTTCCAATCATCTTTAAGTCCTACTAAAGAAAACTTATACTTTTAATAAAAAGCTTAATTCAAACTCACAGTGTGTATAGTAGAGTATTCACATAATCACATGTAAAAAAGCGGAATTTGGTTTTGTTTTACCGGAAAATTGGATTTTAAAACACGTGCATATTCTTCAAATTTTGATATCATTAGTAAAACACGTAAATAAATATTTACATAATTATATCTCTAAAAACACCCAAGATTAGAAGAATAATTTGATTTCATTTTACATGGAAATTATATTTTAATAATCCAATCTATTAACCATAAATCACAAACCCTTATGTAATTTATTGTTAAAGGATTTTATTTTTTTGTTTTAAAATGTCAAAGGCTTTAACACATTCACTTTTTTTACATGTCATTAAAGTTAAACAGGGTATCCTTTAACAATAAATTGAATAAGGGTTTGGTAATATCACTAAAACCTTTAATAAGTTGTTTATAAAACCCGGCATGCCCCAAAAATGATCTAATACCCTTGACGTTTGTGGGATGAGGTAGACTTTAATTAACTTGAACCTTAGCCCGGTCCACCTCTATCCCACGACTCGACACAACATGGCTCAACATAATCCCCTCTTGGAACATAACATGGTTCCAGCGTGATTGCAAGATTGGGGCTTCAACCAATTTTTGTTTTAAAGTGTCAAAGGCTTTAGCACATTCTTGGTATCTAAAAAAAATTAAATCATCTAAAATGAGGCTTTAGTAATAAATCATATAAGGGTTTAGCAATAAAATGAGGCTTTAGCAATAAATTTTCTTCAAATGCTTCAACCAGTTTATTGAAAAATTAAATTGTCTAAAATGAGGTTTCATGACATGTAAAAAAATGCTTCAATATATTAATTCTTTCGATTTAATCCTTGGGGTTTCATAGTTTTGCAAATTATTGCTATTACTTTCTGTTTGGATTGACAATTTGTTTTGAGTGCATATATATTATTTTTTTTGTATAACAATAAGGTTATTTGTTTACTGCTTGATCAAGAGTAAAACCACAAATGCAAAGTTAGGGCAGTCTTACCTTTCTGAAGGACTATTGTTTTGTATATCAAATTTGGCAAGCAAGTATTTTTGTTCCAATCAGCTTTAATTCCTACTAAAGAAAACTTCTACTTTTAATAAAAAAGCTGGATTCAAACTCACAGTGCGTATAGTAGAGTATTCACATAATCATATGTAAAAAGCGGAATTTGGTTTTATTTTACCGAAAAATTGGATTTTAAAACACGTGCATATTCTTCAAATTTTGATATCATTAGTAAAACATGTGAATAAATATAAACATAATTATATCTCTAAAAACACCTAAGATTAGAAAAAGAATTTTATTTCATTTTATTGGGAAATTATATTTTAATAATCCAATCTATTAACCATAAATCACAAACCCTTACGTAATTTGTTGTTAAAGGATTTGATTTTTTTTGTTTTAAAATGTCAAAGGCTTTAACACATTCACGTTTTTTTACATGTCATTAAAGTCAAACAGGGTATCCTTTAACAATAAATTACATAAGGGTTTGGTGATATCACTAAAACCCTTAATGAATCGTCTACAAAACCCGGTACGCCCCAAAAATGATCTAATGCCCTTGACTTTCGTGGGATGAGGTTGAGTTGAAATAACTTGAACCTTAACCCGGTCCACCTCTATCCCATGATTCTACACAACATGGCCCAACATAATCCTCTCTTGGACCATAAAATGTCTCTTCTCCCAACTAAGAACCAAGTTCGTTTTGACACGTCTTTTAAACTCTTTCAAGCTGATTTAAACAAGACTCAGATGTGCCGACAATCGAGAAATCATGCATGAAGATTTCCAAAGACTCCCCACCATATCTGAAAAGATACTCATCATACACCTTTCGAAGGTGTCGAGGACGTTACATAGCTGGCATTCGACTGAATGCGTATATGCCATACGGGCAAGTAAATGTGGTCTTTTCCTGATCCTCATGATGAATAGGTATCTGGTTATATCCGGAATAGATGTCTAAAAAACAATAAAATTTCTGACCTGATACCTTCTCTACAATCTGATCGATAAATGAAATTGGAAAGTGATCTTTTGATGTAGCCGCGTTCAGTTTTCGATAATCAATGCAAATACGCCACCCGGTTACCGGTCGGGTAGCAAACTCATTACTTGAGTCGTCCTTAACTACTTCCATGCCCACTTTCTTCAGTACCATCTGAGTCGGGCTCACCCGCGTGCTATCAGAAATGGTGAAAATAATTCCTGCATCAAGCCACTTCAGCACCTCCTTCTTCACTACCTCTCGCATTTTCGGGTTCAACATCTGTCGAGCATCATGTGCAGGTTTTACATCCAAATTTGTCAATATTTTATGCATAACAATGGAAGGACTAATTCCTTTCAGATTCGTGATGGTCCATCCAATCACCTCCTTGTTTGCCACCAGCACCTCCAGCAAAGCGTTTTCCTGTTCGAAAGACAAGTTAGAAGCTATTACCACAGGTAAAGTTTCATTCTTACCAAGGAAAGCATATCTTAAATGCTTTGATAGTTCCTTCAACTTGACTTTCGGTGCCTCCTACAAAAATGGTTTTAACCGGTTATCGATTTTCTCGGGTAGTAGCTCCACCTAAACCGACCATGGGAGCCGATCTCCTCTCAAAGCTGCAACCTCCAGCTTCTTCTCTTCCTCCTCCAGTTACTTGTCAGTTTCCACCTGTAACCTGTCAAACATAAAACAGGTCTACGTTGTGTCGTCCGTGTCCAGGACCGAGTCGTATAACGTGATGCACTCGTCAATAATATCAGCTATAAAACATTCATCATTGACCGGAGAATTATTTACATGTGTGAGACCATTTAACCTTAGCTTATGGTTACCAAATTTCAAGTCAAGTACCAGTTTTGCAGTCAATTTCGGTATTTGCAGTGGGCAAAAATTACCTACCGAGTATAACCGTGGGTTGTTTGGTACTCTCACCCGAAACGTAATCGAGAACCAAAGAGTCAACTGGATAGTAAAAATCTTCAACCTTAACAATCACATAATGTAGAATTCCTCAGGGAAGTTTCGGTGTTTGGTCGGCTAGGACAACCGTGGTGGTGGCTGGGCGAAGCAGACCAAAGTCATGCTGATCGTATGGACTCCCCGGGAGAATACTAATACTAGCTCCAAGATCAAAGAGTGCCCGTGTCATTTAAAAATCACGCACCTGAATGGATATAATGGGTTCCCCCGAATCTTGTAGCTTAGGTGGAAGAGCGACTGAAAGAATTGCACTCACATTATCGGTTAAGTCAATCTGTTTGGGAGTCTTGCGATTTCTCTTTTGTGTGCACAAATCTTTTAGGTACTTAGCATAGGCAGGAACTTGTTTTATGGCATTTAATAGGGGAATATAATTTTGACATGTTTAAACGTTTCCCATATTTCCTCCTATTATGGGCCCCGTTTAGATGCCATATTCGACTTCGATGGCGCTAACAAAGCATCGGGATATGGGACAGTTTTACCCTTCCCCTGGTCTTTATAATTGTTGGTGCCATCCTTTAGAACCGGTCGGTTAGTTTTATTTTCACTTTTATTAGTTTCAGTTAAAGCAGCCAGTTCTGTTTCGTCATCACTGACGACTGTTTCATCAATTTCTTCCACCACCCCCTCAACCAATGGTGGTGGAAGCCCAACCTTGTTATCATATTTCTTATCGCTTCTTAAAATACTTACTAGTTAACGTGTTTCTTCGAGCTCGAACCGAAGTGTTGTGGGTTCACTGTGGTGTTGCTCGGTAGCTAACCCGCACTTTTCTACAATTTTGCCATGTCTGCTGCGAGCTAACCAATCTACTTTGACATCGCCTCTGAAGATTTATCTAGTAACTAGAACTGTTTCTGAGTTTCTATTTGAATATCTGTCACAATATTCAACAAAGCATCCAACTTCAAGGGCACCGACTCGTCTGAATTACCCGAGGACCCTTTCTGCTGGTCCTAATTCTGGCTATCTGATGAACTGTTACCCAGGTTACTGTCATTGTTATAGCCCCGACTGTTGTTCTAATTATACAAACCCTGCTGATAACCGCCCTGGCGGTAACTACTCTGATGTCGGTTTTGGTTAGACCATTGAAAGTTCAGGTTTAACTGAACCGAATCCCATATCCGAAGTTCGGGTGATTCCTCAAGCCCGGGTGATAAGTGTTTGAACTGAACTCTTGCCCTTTAAAATCCCCGTAAGCATAATTGGCCTCTTTCTCTTCGGGATACGCCTCCTCATCAAACCTAGGCAGTTTTCTGTTTTGCGCCCCAACTCACCACAATCCTCACAAACCGGGAATTTTACTCCAACTTTACCAACTTCTTTCTTTTTTTCTCTTTTGTATACTGCCAACTCCCGTTCCAATTCAGTGATTATCTCAGACTCACCAAAAGCTGATTTAACCGACCTGGTATTCACCTGTTTCCTCCTTCTCTCAGCTGAGGCTTCTGACTTAGAATCTTCACACATGAATTCCAAAAAATCCCAGACATCCTCTTCAGGTTGGTTTAACAGTTGACCATCACACGATGCCTTCAAATATTTTATGTCCTCATATGTCAGCCCATCAGCAAAACTCTTCACCAATTCCCACAACTCAATCTGATGATGCGGGCATTTTATGATCATCTCCTTAAAACGAGTAAATGCTTCATGAAATAACTCACCCGGAGACTATGAAAATGACGAATCTCAATTCGGGCCTCGTTTTTCTTTGACTACGAATAATACTCGTTCAGAAATGCCTACTGCATCTCACCCCAGTTCTCAATACTGTGCCTCGATAACGAATTGAACCAATGCTTTGCTTTGTCTTTTAGTGAAAAATGGACCAACCGTAACCGAATCTCATCATGGTAAAACGTACCATCTCTAATAGACCCACAAATAGCTGAAATATCTGATAGATTTGAATACAGGTCTTCAGATGCCATCCTGTGAAAATGTGGAACAATGTTGATATAGGATGTTCGTGACTTAAATGTTTGTTGTCCTGAAATGTGAACCTGTGGAACAATCGAGGATGCACCGTCTGAGATAGCCGATCTGAACCGACTGTTTACGCTCTGAACCGGGGCTACAAAATTCCTTCTTTTGCCCAATTGATTTACCAAACCACCCCTGTTAACCTGAACCCTTTGTCCTTTTTCAGCAAGATACCTCCCAATTCCATTTCTACCCATGCTCCGAATTCTAAACCCGGCACCTCTCCAATTCACCAGCTCGTCTACCTCTTCTTCCTAAACAGCATTTTATTCATTTCTAGGCTCATACCCGTCATTTTTTCTGACTCGCAAATCGTCCCCAATACTACCGTCTTTCCCCTGATCGGTTTCATTCTATTCCCCCATCTTCTTCATTCTCAGTGTGAATACTGACATAATACTCATCTCGGTTTATTCGCACTCTGCGGTTAGGGGTGTAATGCGGAGCTGATGGTACGGGTCTGTCAATGTTTTAGTTTCGAGATTGTCGGGCTGAGTTATTTGGTTGTTGATTAGTGTTGACGGGTGGTAGTTAGTCATTGTCGGGTGGATTTTGATTGTTGTTTTCATTCGGGTGAAAGGTGTTGTCTTCGGGCAGTTGGTTTTGGTTTTGATTCTGGTTAAGGTTTTGGTTCGGGTTTTGGTTTTAATTTTGACCTTCCATAGCTGATTCTAGATCTGAGCTCGGTTCTGCCGGGATACTCGTTCAATTTCTGGCTCGAATAGAAGTAGTGAATTTCTTCTTAATAGCGGGTGCGAATAAACCTGTTACCTACAAACAACACGCCTGCGTAAAATGAGAAAATAAAACTAAAAACTAAAAATAAAAAATTCAAATAAATTAAACTAAAACAAAGAAATCAGATGACAGGAAAACACTAAGCGTACTAACTCCCCGGCGACGACGCCATTTTGATGCTAGACTATCGCTATCTAGTCAAAAACAAATAAATAAGTGTTTCTAATCACCTAAGCAAGCTAGGTTAAGTATGGTGTCGAATAACGAGGAGTATGTGGTCAGTGTACGTCTAACTAATTTCTAAAATTATGAAGTGAATATCCAAAGTGTTGATCACACTAGCAAAGGAATTTATTTAATACTAAACAAATGAAACAAGTACTTAAGCAACTTAAAATAGTTATCGAAGACAAATCACACCCGGGAGTTCAAGTAAGCAAATTAACAGTAATCTCATATTAATATAACTGATTAACCATCAATGATTAATTACAGAATGGCTAACTAGACAAACCATAGGCACCAACAATCGCTAACACACGGCACTGGTTATCAAACAGTCCCTGCCAGCGTGACTCATCTAAGAGCAATTGATGCTTCAATGTATTCAACTAGTCAAAACAACCCTATAAGCGATTATCATAACAACCGGCAAACTAATCGTTCTGATCGAAATAAACCTAAACCGACTGAATGCACAGCAATATTAGATAGCAATACTCATGGATTAATCAAAGACCATTACAATTAGTTGTTCTTAACTACATGAGAAAACGGAAAATTTACAAACTTTACATCCCCGGGTATGATTCGAGAATACTAGTCGAGCATCATCATCGATAGGTCTTCAATTATGATGAGGAATGCCATTAGGATTGATCAAGAAGTGATTGGTAGCCCTGGAATTCACCCAAAAATGCCTAATAGTGGCTGGAGGTCGTCCCCACTGATTAGGATTCGTAAAATAGAATATATAGGTCAAAACCCGTTTTTTCCGTTTTTATGCCCGTCGCGATAGGCGATGGCCATATACTCATCCAGTCACATATCGCGACCAAAGATAACCTTATTTTTGGATTCCTCTCATCGAGAAACCAAAATTCATATATTATGGGGTCCGTAACTCATTTTCTAGCCCAGGATATGCTTGTTTTACTTCTTGGTTACTTTTTGTCAACCCATCTTGTTCAGTTTTAGTATCGGCTTTAGGTTTCTCATCTAAACTCTTCTCGAATCCTTCTAACACTTTCACGACTTCACTTTATGCTTTGGTCTTCCTGATATATCATTCCATGCTATATAAGTATCCAGTTTAGCATCTTTAACGATCAATAACCTGAAATACAAAAGCACGTATGAAGTACCCTAAGCAGTTAATGCGGAAAAATATCGGGATGAGAATCGATATTTGAGATATCGGTTATCGCAGTGAGATATCGGGGGGATGTCGGTAATTTTAGTATCTTGCATAATTTGTATATTTAGCACTTCAACACTAACAATTCATTATATTCTCCTCTTATTAACAAATTAACCTTTTGCAACACGAACAATTGTAGCAAGTAGGAACTGATTAATACTCGAAACACAAACATTAAACACTAAAAGTTGAAAATTAAGACTTAAAATGCTTATATCGGGAATATCGGTGAAATATCGGTCAATATCAATGAAATATCGGTCAGTATCGGTCAATATCGCCGATATTATCGGTACCTATATTTTGACTGATATTTCACATGAGGACCGATAACCGATATTTCACCGAGATACCATCGAGATTGACTACATAGGAAGTACCAAAGTTCTAACAATATACTAAATAAAACTAATTAATTAACACGCTAATATACATATACAAAATACCCGACCATCAAACATCTAACCCACCACCAAACCCTTCAAATCGACCAGAACCATCGAAGAAAACTACCAGAAGAAAACTCAACTCGAACACATCATCCTCCGTCCCGACACCTATATCGGCTCCATTAGTTGTTGGTCTGTATAAGTGAAAGGGGAAGGTGGGAAAGCCGGAGGTGGGCGGCGGGGGTATCGAAAGAAGAAAAGGATGGAGTTAAGGTGGGACCCACTTATGTTATTGTTATTATTATTGTTGTTGTTGTTCTTGTTATTGATGTTTTTGTTAAAGGGTGGTTAGATGAAATTAGGATTTTTTTAAAGGGTATTTTCCATGTAGGCATGTCAGCTCATCCATAAAGCGTCCACATTTGGGATGAGCAAATTTAATACGGGTACCGATTGGTACCGGTACCGATTCAGTATTGTCGGTACCGAATCGGTACCAACGTTTTGAGTTCCGTTATCGATACTATTACCGGTATTTCCTGAATTTTTTACCTTCAATACCGATACTTAACCGAAGATTTTGATACCGATACTGTAATATTCGTTACTTTTCAAACCCGAAAACCCGACCCATTTTGAATTTTCAATTTTATATGTATATACATATAAATATATATATATATATGTGTGTGTATATAATATTATAACATAAAAGTTGTACGCACTTCTATGCCACCATCTATTCTCTCTTTCCCCTCTTGGTCTTCAACGGCGGCAAAACCATCTGCCGACGTCACAGCCATCGTGTTCACCACCGTCATCACGATCATCGGAAACCCTACGTGTGCTGAAGGCGGGGTCCGGTGGTCGGTGTCGAGACGGTGTGACGAAACGACCGGAAAAGGGTGGGCGAGGTGGTTGCCCTACTGTTGCCGGGTTTCCAAACCCCAGGTGACGGTGGTTGGTAGCGGCGGTGTCCTACTGTTTGGAAACCCTAGGTGACGGTGGTTGGTAGCCGCGGTGTCCGGTGGCCCTGAAATCCCCAAATTGCTATCAGTGTGTTGATCCATCTGTTTCTAAGTGGCGGCGATGTGTTCATGAACTTACATTATGTTATCAACGAATTGTTGTAGCATATGAAATATTTTTCAACCAACTTGCGGTGCTTTGCTTTTGTGATTTGTGACGTTAGATATGATGCACATGAGGTGCTCGATGAAATGCGCCTATGTTCGTTTGGGTTTTAGAAAGGTTGTGATGATTTTCTGAGCCTAGGTACGGTGCACATAAGGTGTTTTGACAGAATGCTTTTATGATTGTGCTACATCTTTTCGGTTTTTCGGCGATGACTGACTGACTGACTCTTGGCGTGACAACTGTGGTTCTTGGAAAGAAGCAACTACAATTGCAGCCATGAATATGATCTGAGGCTAAATTTAGATTGTTGACTTTTGTGACCGCTTCCTGTCTTAACATGGAGTTGCTCGGTCTTTTCATTTGTTCGCATTATGATGGTGAAAATGTATTTTTTTTTTTTGTGTGTGTATGCCATGGTCGTATATGGCCTGGATTTGATCAATGATTTCAGTGATTTGGGGTTTTGTGTTTATGAAATTGGTCTTGCCCTTACTATTGACTGTGTTTGTAAATCAAGTTTCTAACTTGCATTTGATCTGTCATTTCATATGTTCGCATTATCATAGTGAAAATGGGTTTTTTATTTATCTAATTATGGTGTTCAAGATCATAGAGATTACCTTTGATTATCTATTGTGGCAGAAAATTGGTGTTTCTTGAAAACCTTTGGATGATATTATTGACCCATTAAAATAACTTTGATTTGGTTTAGCATAAAATAACGATATGAGGCCATTCTACGTGGCCGATGATTTTCGTGTTTGAGATTTTTTTTATGTTCTACCTAGAAGCTGTGACGACACGCTTCAATCTGTCGACGAACTTGAACCTGTCAAAGTTAATTGAAACAAAATAGTGTTCATCTACTCTTTGGCATGGTAAACCGAATGGTAATGTGAAATGAACTATGGTTTCTCTCACATTGCAACCAATAGATTTGCAGCTAAGGTGGATTTACCTTTCTTTGTTTCCGTGTTTACTGATCGAAGCCCTATGTCCCTATGTGTTGTTTGAATGCAGGAAAAGCCTATGAGCGTACATCGATCTTTGTGGTGGCCACAAGTCTGTGTCTGCCATTTGTTTACAGGTTTGCTTCCGCTATAAAACTTGAACAAGAAGTGGGCTTATGGGTAATATATAAAAAGAAGTTGCATTAAGCATCAAATAATTGGATTTTATGTGCAACGAAGTGGGTTTCTGGTCATGAAATGTTTTGTGCAAGGTTGGGCTTCTGGTCATGAAATAATTGTTCAAAGCTACTATCATGTCAAATAAGAAACAATTGTTGTGTGTAAAGATTGAAAAACATGTCCCAACGTTTGGAAACTAAACAAGAGCCAAAACAAAAGTCAGCACATATAAAGAATGAAAAACATGTTTCAGCCATATAGTTTATGTGTATCTAATAAGTACCTTTAACCATTTGAAACAATAATAATCAGTTTGAGGTTTAAGTTATCATATAAATTATTTTATTTGTTTTGTATCAGCAGTTACTCCCCTCTTTGATTTTGCTCTGAACATCAGCTTCATTAATCACAAGGTTTGTTTTCTTAATTTATTTTTCATACTGTTATAAACTTATAATGCTCAATAGGTAGGTTAAGTGAATGTTCATCTAAATTACAAGTCATGTTCTCATTGCTCATAGATTGAAGGCATATCAATCTTTTAGTTTAGAGCTCTATAAAATGATATAGTTTGAAATTGCTGTTGTGGATTGGGATTAATAGTCAAAAGTCAAATTGAGGCTGCTGATATCAGATCCCTTTGAAGGGTTCTTGAAATTTGAGGTTTGATGTTTAAATGGTGAAGATCAAGGTTTCACCATCTCTGTTTTCTAAGGTAGCCAACACTTTTTTGTATAGAGTTGTCAACTTTTTTAGGGTCTAAATTATGATGTTTTGTTTGGTTTGTGTACAGGTTACCTTAAGGTGGCTAAACGTTAATTGATAATCAGGATCAGATTAAGCTTCTAACAATGCACGGAATAACTTAAAAGGCCACGCCACATTGATTGTTGTAGCTCATGGTAGAACTGAGGTATAGGATTTTTTTTTGTTTTGCAAAGCTTAGACCATTTTAGAGTTTGTATGCAAGTTTTAGGCGAGACAGTTATTACTAGCCTCTTTAGAGTATATAGCATTACGAAAGATTGGGGCACATTGGACATGTCAAAATTGAGCTACAAGAAGTTATTACTAGCCTCTTTAAAGTATATATCATTAGGAAAGATTGGTACGCATTGGACATTTTTAAATTGAGCTACAAGCTTTGAGAGTTCACTCTTTGTGCTTTCGTAACATACGATTGTATTTTCTTTTTCCAACTTCACGCCCCCGCAGCAACGCGGCGGGACTAAATACTAGTTATAATTTAATTTATGTTTTAAGATTATATTATTATAAATTATAATAATATAATATATAAACCAAAAAATCTCACCCACACCCTCCCGTCCCCATAAACCATTTTTCCGACCAGGTTGTTTCCGGCGACAGCAATGCTTGGGGCGAGGTCCCAAAACCCGTTAAAACATACAATTTATATCAATTAAAAGCCATAAACCCCGTAGACCATAATGGAAAGCATATAATCAACGAAAATAACTCGTTAAAACAGCTTTGAATTCGCGATTTAATCCGGCATAATGGCCAGAATTTATTAAATTTCAATTACAATCATTAACCGTCTTACGTTCTAATTAGCACTATATAAAGGACCCAAACGTAAGACCCCGAATTCTGGGAATCCTACAGTTGGTATTCATACAAAATACTTATAAAAATACTTAACTCAAGAACAGTTCATTTCGTTAAAATAGCTAATTCAAAGTATAATTCAGCAGAAAACCATAATTAATAAAATAAGTTCCCAAAACCCGGGAATTATGCCCAAAACCAATTTAAATGTATTTGATAAAACTTTTAAAAAAATGTTCAATATTTAAATCTTTCATCTACGTATGCCCTTCACCGTTCAAGTAGCTTCGTGCACGTCCAAGCAGTAAGGCATCCTGCTCCTAACCTGAAACTCACACTAACATGCACACAAAGTCAGCTTGAGCTGAGTGAGTTCAAGTTTTAATAAATAACATCAATAATAATAATAATCATAATAGTCATTCCAAGGATTTTAAAAATAAAAGGGATACATCAGCTAGGCCATAATCATCCTCATATATATATACATATATATATATATATATATATATATATAGGATTAGTATCATTTGAGAACTCTTAAATTACTTAAGAACTTGAAGGAACTCTTAATAACCAACGTTTTTTATAAAAAATTTTGTATGTTAATGTTATTTAAGTGTAATTTTATCACTTTTGACATCTATATTTACGATTACAATTATGAAAATTAGTTTTTTTTGCGCATATCACATCCCTATATATATATATATATATATAAACATCTTTATAATCACATCCTTATATATATATAAACATCCAAGTAATAACATCAGGGTCGAGCACAAGCACAACCCAACCACGTAACATCTCATCCAACGTATGCAACACAAGGTAGTTATACGCAAACATCCTTAGTCGATAACGACTAACTAACATCAGGGTCGAGCACACGTACAACCCAAACACGTAACATCTCATCCAACGTATGCAAACACAAAGTAGGCATACGTAACATCCGTAGTCGATAATGACTACTAACATCGCCAAATATTGGTCATACAATAATACATATATACGATAATACCATCTCAAGGCCTACCCTATACAAGTAAGCCCATCCAAAATAATTTAAACAATTTATCAAACAAATTCGCTTAGGTGTGCATGCTAGCCCAAAATCTTAAAAAGAGTAAAAAGGGGCATCATGAACTCACCTGACACAAGACACGTATTCACCACGAGCTAGATAATCCCTAAGTAATCCCAAAACTTAAACACCTGTAGGTTTACATACAAACATTACAAACGCCATCGAAAGGACTCGTTTATCCTACGAGACGTTCTAACATGGTTCGAGTTACCTAAAGCCTCAACCTCATCAAACTCAATCATAACAGCCCCCGGGGCCTTACATTCACCAACACGACCCTTAGATACTCCCGGGAATAAAGAATTCCCAATTTACCCCCGGAAACACTAGGTGACACTAACACGCACGTCTAAGAGTCGTTTAGGCCATTAACATCCAACTCAGCCCCGTATGGACCCAATATGATAAAATCACAGCCAACAAGTCCACACGACGCTACACGAGTCAAATGGGTCGGTAACTCGCAAGTACAACGCACCAACTATTCAATAAACGCGAATATGCATTGTACCGAACCGTTTGAGTAACCGACAACCAATTCAGCCCCAATATTCATAAAAATCATTTTCCTACAGCCCGTACATTAACCCGAAACTATCCGAACTTAATTGGTCATCACTTACTTCATCCATCGCGTTAAACGCAACAAAACACTATTCTAGCCAACCAAAAACAATCTTTTAAACTACAACTAGTTGACCGATCAAACGAACACCAAAGGACATGATTTTAAAGTATGATATATGGGACATACCTAGGAAGATTGTGGTGCAAAAACTCACTTCAAACAGCCCCGACAAGAACACAATTGAACATCCACCGGTTAAGCCTAAAACGAACTTATCGATCAATAACAAGTAAAACGTGCAGATTTTAGCATGCGAAGATGCATTTAATTACATAGGATAACCTTTGAAATAAATTATTAAATTTTTACCAGACTTTAATAAATGTCTTAGGTTTATAAAAATATTTTTATTATATTTTTCTAGTAGACACAAAAACTATAAAAATTCCTCCAACACAGCAAGGTACGTGCAGCTATTTCAGTGCGCAACAAAATGGTTTTATTTTTATAAAATTCATTACCGAACCAAATTAAACGATTTCAATTGGGTTTGATTCTTAACTCAAAATATTAAGATCCAGAAGTGGAACCAACTAATTTGGACTTGTTGAAAAAGAGTTATGATGTCGGGAAGACAGACCAGAATTCGTCATCCCGCATTTGCTTTGACACTCGATCTTATAAATTCAATAAAACCATTCAAATCTCGTCCAAAAATTACATATTATACCTTTCTGGAAACTAGACTCAAAGTATAACATCATGGAAACAAGAATCAATAAAAAAATGGATTATCATCGCGTTACACACCCTACAATAAACGTATATGAATCTGTCAGCAAACTGTTATAATCAAAACTCAACCCTAACGTGTTCGATAACGGGTTTAATGGTGAAAAAGACTTGCATATACGTTAGACTAACCTTGAATTGAATTTTTACATCCTAATCTTGGCTGCAAAAAGAAAAACGAAGGCTTTGAGCTGCTGCCCTGGTTGCGATCGGCTGGAACAAAGAGGAGGGCTAGGGTTTTGTTAACATATTATAAAAGTTACACTCTAGCCCCTTGAGTTGAAAGGATGCAGCAAATCTCGGATGAAAAGTAAGTTATTTTAACATACCAGGATGACGAGAGTGTCCCCGAGAAAGGCTAGATAAACCCCGAGGGATGTGCATACTTTACATGCTTTTAAGTCATTGAACCGAAATTAACGGGCGTTACACCAAATCATTGTCTAAACTCGCTACAAACATCAATTCAAGCAAACAAACTCCCTATAACCCTTAATTGATCTTTCAAGTTCGTTTTCCGCGACTATGGTTCACCATCATTCCATCACCATTACGGGTAATTGTTATATGCTTTTGATTAGTTTTTGGCCAACCATTGAAACCCTTAATCTAATTAAACCAAACTACAAACAGACTGAGGGAATTGAAACCTAGGGTTTGGTTATAAAAAAGATGAACTTGTATCATTTTATTTATATTTTTTATGTGTTATAATCAAATTCATAGCTTGGTCTAGTGGTTAAGCAATTGGTGTATCAAACAGCAGACCAGGGTTCAAACCCGGGTCAAGGCAAAATTTTTGGTATTTTTTTAAACCCATTTTATTTATATCAAAAATCAAATAAATTATTTAAAAATCATAATAAATCAAATAAAATTATTTGTAACTAAATAAAATTTTATAAATTATACCTTATTATTTTTCATCAAAAACCTAACTTCCACTCGTTAAATCGTAAAAATTAGTTTATATTTCCGTTACGAATCGTTAGCTTTAACTCTTCAATTTTAATTTAACTTTTAATCCGTTAAACTTTAACTGGTTAATTTTAATTCGTTAAACTTTAATTTGTTAGCTTTTTATCCGCTAAACTTTAATTCGGTAAAGTTAATTCATTAAACTTTAATTCGTTAGCTTATAATTCGTTAAATCGTTAAAGATAGCATTGGTTAGTTTTTAATTCTTTAGCCTTACTTCGTAAATGTAGTTATATTTGTTCAAGATAAAATTCCCATTTAAAATCCGTGCTTAGTATTTCCCATATTAAAGATAGATTATTAATCAAATAATATTAAAATGGTCGCTAAAATTCGTTAAAGTTTAAATATAATATTATAATCTAAAATGTCATAAAATGCTAATAAAATATACTAAAATAATGCAGTATCCCTTTAACCAAATTCATTTAACTTTTATAATCCCGTTAGTTAGATTTTTTTTTTTTTAATTATAGTTCGAGAAGTTCAATTGTTTCGGGTTCTTTAACGCACTTTCGGTTGCTTCGGTTTCGTTATCGTGCTTTCGGCCTTTATGGCGTGTTTATCTTCAATTCCAAGGTGAGTTTCACCCCCCCCCCCCAATTTAACGCTTTTACATTTTTGGGGGTAGCGTGTATATCGTATTCAAACGTTTACTTAGTTATTCTTTATTTAAACTACAATTCATATTATGGACTTGTGTGTTTATTTGCTTGCTTGCGTTGTGTGTTATTTCGAGTACTTGGTTGTTACCAGCTAGAAAGGACTTTTCTTGTGTTATGCGTTTATCCGAGTGCGTTGGTTGTCCCCAATTGGAAAGGACCTTGCTTGCGCTGTGCGTTTATCTGAGTACGTTGGTTGTTACCAACTGGAAAGGACCTTGCTTGCGTTGTTAAGTATTTAAGTATTTATAACAAACTGTGTGACTCTCAACAACTACTTGTTAGTTGACCTTTTATGTTATATACATGCTACAGGTACAATTATTAGGGGTTGAAGTGCAAAGAAGACACTAGAATTATGTTACAAAAATAATGGACAAGTGACCTCTGTTTTTCTTTTATTGAATGTATTTTGTTTGTTTGAACTTGTGAAATTGAAGTATAAATGAATTAATGATAATATTGTCGCTTAATAGTGTCATGTGTGTTTTGAACAATCAGTGCGTCACACTCGGGCGTTTCCGCTTAAGCCGGGGTGTTATACGTACTGGTACAAAAAATTTACGATTTTTGGGACAAGGATTTTCAGTACCGGTACCGGTATGGTACCAATCTCATCCCTAGTCCACATCAACATCTCCACTAACGACGTTAGTCAATTGTTAGCGAGGGAGAGACAAAAACAAATTGTAGCATTTCCGATTTTTTCATATTTGAATTCGTATTCGTTTACCCAACTCGGGAATGTAATTCGGATCTTTCGTATTAATAAAAACTTGTATTTATTGGTAATTAACTTGGTTTAACTTATGTTATATTTTTATATCTTTCAAACTTGTCAAACAGCCCTTAGAAACTCTTAAAATCGATTAAAATGACTAAAACACATTTTTGAAACTTTAGGGACCATAATTGACGAAATTAAAAAAATCAGGAAAAACCACCCTCAGCGTAGCGCGATGGGTTTTCCCACGTCCCATCACGATGCTCTACTGACAACTAGTTCAGTTTTGTGTTATTCTTGGTTCATTTATTGTTAAATCTTTCCTAAAACGACCCTAAATCGCAATAATTGAGGTCCAAGATAATTAGTCTGCTATTGTAACATGTCTATTTTCATTTTCTTGATGATCACACCGAAATATTGAACTTAATGGACCCAATTTAGTCATCAATAAGTTATTCTTTTCCCTAATTGAGTTGATTACTAAATTAACAAGTAATACCTCTGCATACTTAACCAAAACACATTCTTAAACCCTAAACCTACTGTATCTCAGTCATCCTCTTCATATAACATGAATTTCCCCTCTCTCTTTATCGATTTCTCAATGATTAGTCAAGTTCTTTCAAGCTTAGTTTGACTTTGGTGTTAAGGAGCGTTTAACCACGAATTTCTCCTAGCTCTAGCCTTTGTTTGGGTAAGTTGTCTTCTGCATTTTTGTAAATTTTTATCTCATGAACAAAAGCCCTTAATAAATTTCACAGATTGAGGGAGTCTCAGTGGTCAATTTGACCCCGGTCCATTTAAAGGCATAAAAGTCAACACATATTTGACTATCTGATTTCTCCTAAATATTTGTCAAAACTAGCTTTCGGCCCAAAAGACTTTTTTCTCACCATAAAATTTTGAGTATACTGGTCAGAACCCGAATCTCGACTCGAAGTTTGGATTCCGAACAGTACCAGCTCGTTTAAATCTTAAAAACCTCATAACTTGAGTTTTATAAATCCGTTTAATCTGATTCCAATTGAATTATTCTTTGTTTTAATTATATTATATTGTATCTTAGTTTCAGGTTCAGTCGGATCAATTTAGTCAGCACGTTAAAGTTTGGTTTCTCATTTATTTATTATTATCTTTAAAACTCGCCTTGTTAATAAGGTGAATAATCACTCCCCTATTTTCTACTATTTTAAAATCTTTTGGGGACTTATGTATACCTATTCATACTTTACATATCACATACTATGCACAATTAGCAAACAATGAATATTGTGTGTTGATCGATTAAATGATTATTTGCTATGTGCTTACTTGCTTATTTGTTTAATTCGAGCATTCAAAGAGATCCATAGCTTATTCTAGCATACTCATTGATATCGTCATGGTAGCCAAAGCCCGATTCGCTAGCCAATGTTAACTGACACCAATTACTTGTATTTGTTTAATTGTAGATACTTACAGTATGGGTTTGCTCATTTATGCATATAATATCATATTATCAAAAACTGGTGATTCTCTCACTCAACCTCGTGTTGACAAACCTATATATTTTGTATGAATATTGCGGGTTATCATTTGATTTGAAGTGAAGGAAAGGATCATTTAGAAAGGGCATTAGGCTACTTAATAAAAGAAAGACAAAGTGTTTTGAATTATTTACCTTTGTTATTTATCTTTGGATCCATTTTATATTTGGACGAAATATGTGTATTTGATTTGGAAATTTTAAATAAATAAATTAGATATTGTCATAAACTGCATGATAGTGTCTTGTGAGCTGTAAACCAACAATTCGCACCCCGGCATTTCCGTCGTAGGTTGGGGTGTGACACAAATCAGGGCTAGCAATTATACCCAACAACACGAATACATGACACGTATCTACACGACTTTAACAGGTATCAGGTAAGCCTTTAACAGGTTTCGTGTACTAAACAGGTAAAATACTTGTTTACCTGTTAAGTACATGTTAAGTGCTTGTTAAATTCCTTAAAGATTCTCACAACATTCCCAGTTCCCTCTCCGGCCATCAGCTCCGCAGCCGCCGGTGCTTCCTCTGGTCTCCACTCTCCACGCCGTCGCAGTCTTGTACTGCAAATACTACCAAAAATCATCGCCCATCCACTCTTATCGTGTATTATCGTGTACACCAGGTATTAACAGGTTCGTGTTCGTGTCTTATCGTGTACGGGTATACACGATATGCCAGCCCTAACACAAATAGGGTGAAAGTTTAGAGTGGTGGGTAACAAGTCGAAAGTTAGAAGTGATATCTTCCAACGAGTGATAGTTGGGAGTATTAAAAACCAACATTATGAGACAAAGGCCAACTAAAGTCATCTTTAAACAAGTTAAATTTGAGTGAATAAAACTTTTATTTTTTTATAACGACAACAAATGAATTTTATTAATAAAATCAAGAAACAAGTAATTTTACTTTAATAAAACTAGCCCCAATAGAAACAAATAAATTGTTAATTAGAAAGGACTATTTTTTAGTGAAATAAAACTTTTAATCAAATATCCCATTAAACAAATAAATTGTCTTGTAGAATCCATGAATTGAACGAGTTTTATCTTATCATACCGTCATATCTTCAGACAAATGTTCACGAGCATTGTCTATAAGTGAGGGTTCTTCCTGAATCGAAAGGCGTGTGTATCCCAATGTAATGAATTTAGCCAGTAGCACATTTAGAAAATTGGTTTGTCGTTAAAAAAGTTGTCTTATCAAAAAAACGTATAAACACTTCAAAAATAATAGAAAAATAAAAAAAATAAAAATAAATCATGGTTTTTTCTATCCGGTAAAAGAACATTCTATTTATAAAAAGTCCAAACAAATTAAAAAGCCTTAGATTAGACGTACTTTCCTCTTCTATGTGTCATACCCCTCCACTATACTTTCAATGCTTTTAACAGTTTTATTTTTCATATTACCCCCTCTAAGATTTTTTATTTTATAGTCTCCTTTAAAATATTAAATAAAAAATATAAAGTTTTTATTTTTACTTAAAAAAGAAAAAATGTTTTTAAAAAAAATAAATATTAAATATAAAAAAAACTTAAAAATACTTTCTTTACAAAATTTAAAAATCATTTTAATTATATATTTCTAGTTAGTTTCTTGATATTTTTAAAATATTTATTAAGAATAATGATATCATGTCTTTATAAAAACATGCAAAAAGTAGCGTATATCTTTTGTATCATATGCCTCTTCTTCTACACGAAAGAAAAATCAAAACAATTTGAATTTTTTTCATTAGGTTCGTGTGCACGCGATTAATAACAACTGAGAATAAAACCAAACTTGTTGATCAAGTCGTATATTATTTAACTAGGATATTGCCTGTGTAATACACAGGTAGTTAAAAAATACAATAAAAAAGTTAAATTTAATAATATACGTAATAGCATACCTTGCCGTCTCAAAAGCATATTAAAATATATTTATGTCTAAAAATATGTTTAATATAACATATTTTATCTTATGGATTCATAATAGCATACCTTATGGAAAAATAATTTTGTTTTAATAATATAAATAATTAGATTAAAATTAAATAACTTATTAGGTATAAATTAAAATTTTGTAAATTATTGAGGTGGAATCTTATGTGAATAGCTTAATTAAAGGTCATGTGGAAACCATGTTACTTTAATATAATAGTTAGATTTTTTTTGTTTATTAAAAACTAATACAACTTTTTTAATGTAATCTATCTTTATAGTTATTTGTAAAAAAACACTTTATAAAATTATTAAAAGAAGACAGAATTACAAATTTGTCCTTTAAACATAGCCGATTTACGGATCAGGTTCTTTAAGAAGTTTACTTTCAGGCGGTGTCCTTTATAGAGCATGTTTCCTTGCTTTTCGTCCTTTAGACTAACTGACATCAAATTCCTCCGTTAAGTGGTAGCATGTGCAAGTCATGTGATGGGCAAATGGGTAATTTCAACCATTTCTATATTAAAATACAAAATATTGAAATTTAAAAAGATTCATATAAATAAATATATTGGTGGACCCCACCTTAAGTCTTCATCTCCACCACCCCACCCCACCCTAACCTTAGTCTTTCCCGACTCCATTTTTTCCGATGAGGGAGAGTGAGATAGACAAACCACGGTTTTCGGTGGTTGTAACATATCCCCCGTCATCGTTTCAAACCCTCCCTTCGTTTCTATCACCCAAACCCAAAAATCAGAGATTTCGGTGACCCACGGCTTCTCCGTCTCAAGTACTTTCAAAGAGTACAGAGAGAGAGAGAGAGACTATTATTGTAGCTAAGTAGTTACAGGAGTGTGATGGTGGCATCGGTGGTTTAAACGAATTGCCGGCTAGGGTTTAGCCTTAGTGACGGCGGCGACAACCGGTTTCCACATAAGAAGGCGAGCGGCAGGAGTTTTACGAAGTCTGATTTGTCGGAGGATACGGAAACAGTAACACGAAAAGACCCAACAGCTTTCATGATTTTCTGACGAACCTAAGCTTTTCCGACAAAACGTATTTCAGCCGGAACCTGTGTTACAGGTGGGAGGTGGGAGGTGGCTGGTGGTTTCAAGTGTGTAGTGGCTGTGGAGGTGGGAGGTGGTTGGTGGTGGTGGTAATGAAAGTTAGGTTTTATGTGAAAGAAAGGGGATGATATGGGTGGGTGTGGAGGTTGGGGGTGTTGGAGTTTGAGATGTAGACTTGTGGGGTCCACCAGTTCTTTTATTTATATTAGTTTTTGACAGAATTACAAATTTTGTTCTTTAAAAAAAGCCAAATTACGGTTCGTGTCATTTGTTAAGTTTCCTTGCAGGCGGTATACTTTAAACATTTTTTTCCTACACGTTATGTCCTTTACGCTAACTGGGTTAGAAAAACTCAGTTAAGTATGACATATGCCAGACATGTGATGGGCATAATTGTAATTTTATGCCCATCACCCGAACCTGACTCCATACTCTTTCCACTGTTCCTCTTTCTCTCTCTAATTTAAACCACCGGAAACCACTGCCTTTTTTGCAGGTGGTCACCTTCTCCGGTCACCATCAAACCACTGTTCCTCTTCTCCGGCACCATCTCCGGTCACCTGCCCCCATCCAACCTCCGGCAACCACTGCCTTTTTTGCAACCAGCCACCACCACCGTTCACCGCCATATCCACCTCCCCTTTCACCAAATCCATTCCGGCCGGCGACAGGAAGCATGTATCTCCTAAACCTAACTCAAGGTTACCAACAAACCCAAACCCTCTTCCAATCTACACGACCAACCCATCTCCCTCGTCACTCAAGAAAACGTCCCTTTTGAAGGCGTTAATTGGGCTGTAATTCCAAAAGCTCCAGCATAACGACCGCCACCGTAGCCACCGGAAGCTCCCCAAGAACCGAGATTCACTCTCTTTCTTACTCGATTGCATCTTTATGTCTTCGATTTGATTCAAAGACTATGAGCGAGCTCCGATTGGGGTTCCGATTTGGCTGGAATAAGATGAACAGAGTCCGATTTGGGCGGAATAGGATGAATGGACTTCGATTACGGTCCCGATTTGGCCGAAAACGATGAACAGACTTTGATTATGGTCCCGATTTGGCGGAAGACGATGAACGAGTTTCGATTAGGGTTTTGATTTGACCGGAAGACGAAGAATGGCCTTCGATTTAACTATGGTTGCATTCCTTTATTATAAGGATGGGTCGGGTTCGGGTGATAGGGATACGGGTTTTGGAAAAGGATGGGTCGGGTTCGGGTGATAGGGATCGTTTGCGGTGGCCGGAATTTATGGTGGCCGGAGTTTATGGTGATGGTGGTGGCTTAGAGAGAAAGAAGAGAGAAAGGAGGGGATTATATATATATTCTTTTTTTTTAATTTAAAGATACACTAAAATTACAATTATGCCCATCACATGTCTGGCACATGTCATACTTAACTGACTTTTTCTAACCCAGTTAGCGTAAAGGACATAACGTGTAGGAAAAAAATGTTTAAAGTACACCGCCTGCAAGGAAACTTAACAAAGGACACGAACCGTAATTTGGCTTTTTTTAAAGGACAAAATTTGTAATTGGGTCTTAGTTTTTTGAATTTTAATATTTTATAGTTTAATATAGGTAGAGTTGAAATTACTTATTTGTCCATCACATGACTTGTACATGCTATCATTTAACGGATGAATTGAATGTCAGTTAGTCTAAAGGATAAAAAGCAAGGAAATATATTATATAAAGGACATCGCCTAAAAGTAAACTTTTTAAAAGACTTGATCCGTAAATCAGCTATGTTTAAAGGACAAAATTTGTAATTCTGTCTTGAAAGAAAAAGAAAAACGTTTTAAAGAATACATATAAGAAAAGGTTTCTTTAAAAGGTTGGAAAAAAAACATTCAAAAAGGGGTAACGGCGCAGCTTGTTACCCGCTTGCCATCTGTTTCGATGTAATCTAAACTTTTATTTAATTAAAAAATCCACTAATGATTGCAAAATATACAAAATGGTTTAAATCTTATTATTATGAAACTTGAAGAAAAGGCATGCTTACTAAAAATATAGAGGTGGGGTACGTTTAGTAAGACTCATTAAAAATCAAGATGAGGCATAGCTCTAATTAAAGTTATCTTTAAAAATAGTTTAAACTTGTTAATTAAAATTATATAATCATTTAAATTGTTTTGTCAAACAAACGTATCGAACACTTCAAAAATCAGGAAAAAATAAATAAATTTTCTTTCCTGTCCAATAAAGAACATTCTTTTACTCAAAACAAATATATAAAAAAAACACAAATCTTGTGTACCCAAAACTGCAAATCCACCTCTTTGCTTCCATCAGCCGTTGTCCACTGATCCCTTCAAGATTTCACACCTTCAAATTCACATCAATTACAAGCATCAAACACATTCAAAGCTGTTCAAATCACAAAACCCATCTGGGTCTTGTTTATTTTCAATCAACAAGACACCACAATGATGGGTTTTTAGTAAAGTCTTGATTTTTATTAGTTTAATCTTGGATTTCATGACATGGGTTTGGTGAGAATCATGATATTTGATATGGGTTTTGTATAAAGATTTGAATTTGATGTGGGTTTTTGTTAAAATCTTAAATTGATTCAAGATTTTGAGGTTTCAAGATTGGGTTTTTAGTTGATTTTTTAGTTTAATCTTGGATTTTATGATGTGGGTTTGGTGAGAATCATAATATTTGATATGGGTTTTTTATAAAGATTTGAATTTGATGTGGGTTTTTGTTAAAATCTTGAATTGATTCTTGATTTTGAGGTTTCAAGATTGGGTTTTTAGTTTTAGGGTTTTAGTTGGTTTTAGATTAATAGCTTTTGACACTGCTCCATTAGCTTTAATTTAGTTAAGAGATCAAGATTTCAAGTTTTTTGGAGCAGTGAAATTAAATTAATATAATATTTTAGTTTTTTTATAATAAAAAATATTAAAAATGTCTGGTGGAACACCAACTGCTGGTGGGTTAATGAGACAAAGGCATAGTCAAGGGTATGCATCAAGCGGTGATGATCTTGAGGACGATGCGTGTTCGAGAGGAGTTCGGCCTCAATCGCCGAAGTTTCCTGTAATGAGAACATGGGTTGAGGTTTTAGAGAATATACTTTGGATTGCTTCGGTAAGTTTTATAATATATTTGGGAGATTGGCATTCAAACTTGATTTATATCTTGGTTCATGATGGTAGGATTCGAAGGTATGTTATCTCATAATCTCATATTATTCATTATGTTATAATTTGGATAATAGTTTTGGCACATTAGGAACGAATAAGAATAGGCATTTTACATTTAGGGCCTTGAAAACCGAGGCATGAGTGAACTATATCAAGAACATGATTAGGCACTTTGACGCATTTAGGGTCTTGAACGCATACATAGGGGCATGTTTGTTTCAGAACCAATAATATGCTGAGAACTGCAAGAAACCGTATAATGTATTTCTGTGTAGTGTTCAAAGCAATATGTAGAAATGCATTATGTAGCTTCTTGCGACTTTCAACATATTATTGGTTCTTAAATGAAAAATCCTCTATATATAGATTTTAGCTTATTTCACCTTAAGGGTAAAGTTGTAATTTTTAATACATAAAGAAGCTTATTGAAAACAACTTATTTTACCCTAAAATTAGCATATAAGCATAAGCACTTTTCTTTATCCAAGCACTCGAACAAGTGTTTTATCTGTTTTAATAAAGCAATCTTAAAACACTTAAATATTTGAAACTTTTTAAACCATCAAATGCATAATTGAAATTGCTCAATGCAGTTATAAAATAAGTTTACATTATATGTTTTATTTGGGTGACATATTGTTTATATTTTTCTATGCAGAATACCGTTATATCTCGGGCTATTTGGCGTCAGCTTAAACGTTGCATGTTTTGTGTATACAAGTATGTTAGTGTGGGGTGTCAGAAAGTCGAGCGAGAGGTGGGAATTATCAAGTACAGACGCCCTACCGTATGTTACCATAGTCGGACTCGTATCTTTTTGTTTGTAAGAAAATTTCCCATAACCCTTTCTTATTTACTTTTATTATTATTATTATTATTATTATTATTATTATTATTATTATTATTTTGTCTAAGTAGTGTGTTTGAATGTGCTTTTAAACTCGTTATGCCGATGTTTGGATATTAAATAAGGGGTTGCTGGAAGAAACTGATTATTGACATTAATTTGAAATTACCGAACTAACCCTAAGTTTTGGTATCTGATTTTATAGTTAGATATACAAGTTAGGATTGATGAAAGAAACTCATTGCTGAAGAATTGTAAAACTGATTGTTGAAATAAGTGCAAAATTACTAAAATGCCCTTAACTCTAAGCACCTCATTTTGATTATCTAAATTTTTTTAAGGTCAAAATAGTCATACTTGGATTCAAGCAAGGATGGAAAATTGAATGTTGAAATAAAGAGTAAATTACCAAAATACCCTTAACTCTAAGCACCTTGTAGTTATTTAGGATCACAATAAGATTTTGATTCAATCAAGGATGGAAAACTGAATGTTGAAATAAATGTTAAATTACTAAATTACCCTTAACTCTAAGCACCTTAATTTGGTTTTGTAATTATTTAGGGTCACAATAAGATTTGAATACAAGCAAGGATGGAAAACTGAATGTTGAAATAAATGTTAAATTACCAAAATACCCTTTACTCTAAGCACCTTATTATGTTTTCCTAATTATTAGGGTTAAAAAAATCAGATTTGGATAATGACTTAGAAGTTGCTATAAGAAAACCTATTGTTCAGATACATGTGAAATTACGTTACTAACCCTGAGTATTATTAAGCAAGTGATTATCTGATTTATGGCTATTCAAATGACAATAATCACTTTAAATTTTCATTTCTCTAAGTTCCATTTTACTTTGCAGATTCTGTTTTGCTTTGTGGCCAATTTGGAGTTTCTTGACCTTCCCACTTGTGGTAAATAAACACGATTCCGTCGATTTTATCGTTACAAGAACGTGAAATTACCAAAATACCCTTGACATTGTTTTCTATTATCTTTGCAGTTCACGTTGTTTATGGCATGCATGGTTATACTCCCATACATGGTTCTTGGGACATTCAAGCAGCAGCAGCAACCATCAGACATGTTTCGTATCGATTAGAATCCTTTGTTAATATTCACATTGTTTTTAGCATTTTGCACGCGATCAAAGGTTTTTTTTTTTGTCCGGTAATTATGATTTTAGTTTGTAAGCGATATGCCGATACTAACAACCGAGCAGGCAGGCGAGTGTTTCTTGAGTCAGTTAGTCAACCTCTTTTATTTTGATTTTGTTTTTCATTTTTTTTGAAGTAGAAGAATCTGAGGTGATGTTACTTTAGAACAGAGAGAATTTAAAAAAGGTTTCATAGTGATTGATAAATAGTTTCTTGTGATATTTGTTTATTTTCACTTCTTTTTAAAAAACAAGATGGATAATGAGACATTCATGTCATGATTTATGACGAGCATAGATGCATATACGTGTATGTGCATATATACGTATATGTATGTGTATACGATGTGACTGTGGTCGCCTGGTTGAGATGGTTGTACTTCTTTCTATGTTAACGAGGCATAATATGTTTCGTTCGTCAAACCAACATCTCATCTTTCTATACAAGTTGAGTTCTTTTTATATGTGTAGCTCGGACAACTTGCGATACTCTAGTATGTTCTGATTTTATGTTTATTACTTGTATGCATAGTAATACATTAAAATTCTCAAGCTTGTGAAGGTATAATAAATTTTTTTTTATAAAGATAAAAACTAAATTCTTTATGTAAGAATTTAAAATTAAAAAATAGTTTGTAAATGTGCTTTGAAATTTTCATTAGAATTTTAACATTCTCAAAACTAAAAAGTGTTCATCAAAAGATCCAAATACCTAAAGAAAGTTGAGTGAATCAAAAAAGCATTGAATAAATTTATTTATTTAGTAAAGTAAAACATTTAAAATAATTGATTGCTATTTGACAAATTTAAAGTGTGAGGGTAAAAAGTGAAAATATATGGGGTAGTTTGCTGTGTCAGAAATTACCATTAGATACCTCCACTTTAACCTCTTTTGACGTTTTACCACCTATACTTCTTGCATTTGCTGCATATATAACCCCTCAACAAGTATCTTCCAACACTTTGAATTTGATACAATCTAAAACATCAACGGTGACAAGGATTGTGCCGAGAAAAAAAGACCTTCAATGAAAGGCTCTCGTGTAACCTAAATTTAATTTTGCACAATTAAAGGATAGTATATCGAAAGCAAAATAATATAATGCGGGAAAATTATTTAATAGTAACCAAGTTTATAAGTGTCAACTAAAATTACTTAAAGTTGTATTTTCATTTTCTTTCTATTAAAGTCACTCATGTTATGTTAGTGGTTTCGATCATGCGGTATATTTAAATCAATGTTTTGTATTTTAAAAACCATGTAACCGAAACGTTAAATAAATAAATCTCGATTACTATTTTGTCATTCTTTGTCTAATTTTACTTAAAATGAACTATTATGAAACTTAGATCATCATTTAGTAAAGTTTTCATCACCATCACTTTCTCTTTCAAGTTAAATTCTAAACAAATAATCATTAAATACTAACCAAGACTCGTATACTTTCCATTCAAATAACTTTCTTTTAATAGCGTTCGAAACAATCCCAAATACTCAAGTGAACCTTCTTGATATGAGACGTCAACCGTTTATACTGATTTTGACACTACAAGCCTAACTCACACAGAAACATCATCAAGAAGAAAACCCTTCACCTCGTTAAGTTAGGTTTCAAACCAAAAACCTTAAAGATCCCAATCTTAAACTATCACCTCTATGTCGTCGAACCAGAAGGCCCATTGCTCAACTCAAATCACTTGAATTTAAGTTTTTTACTTTAAATTCATAAAAAGTCAGAAAGATCAGAACACTTACAAAACTTGACTTCAAATAAAAAATTTTAATTTTTTTTTTGTTAAAACATTGGGTCCTAAAACATTTAGAAAAGTTTGATTACCATATAAGTATTTAATGAATTTTCTCCGTAAAATAACATAGCCGTCGATTAGGGGTGTGCATAGGACGGTTTTGAACCAAACCCATAACCATAACCGATATGTTGGTTAATGAATATCTAACCATAACCAACCCATTATGGCGGTTTTTGTTAAACGGTTATGAATGTTATAACGAGTCAATTTGGGTCGGCTAACCGTAACCAAAACAATGCATCTGCGCCTAAAAGTTTGGTACCAAACATTACATAAAAAATGACATTACATAGTCCAACAAAATGTATAATCCATAATATTAATACCAAATATAAAATAAAAAACGACAACATGTAAACCAACAATGAAATTCAAGTTAATTTAATAACGTTGAACAAAAACCATTAAAATGGTATAATTTGACCATCCATCTGGTGGGAGTTAGGGGGTGCTTGGGATTGCTTATTTTCACCAACTTATAACTTATTAATTTTTTAAAATGTATTAAGGTGTTTGGGATTGCTTATATTATGAGAGGAAAATTTTTATAAGTTACATTTTATAACTTATTAACTTACTGAAAAGTTATAAGGAGGTAAAATAAGGAATCCCAAACACCTCCTTAGTCTCAAACATATTGTTGGTTAAATAAATGGGTTGATTCGGTTATAGCAAGCTTGAAATTATCTTTAACTAAAACCATCCTGTATTTGATGAGTTTTTGAAAATTCACTTAACTAACCCACCGGTTATGTCGGTTATTGGTTAAAATTGGTTCGGCAATTAAGTTGCTCACCCCTACTGTCAATTAGGGATGAGCAAAATCGGTATGGTACCGAAACCGAACCGGTACCGGTACCGAAATCGGTACCGATTTGGTACTGTCGGTACCGAATTGGTACCAAGGTTTTGAGTTTTCGGGACCGGTACGGTACCGGTACATGTACGGTACGGTACCGGTATTTCCCAAATTTTACCTTAAATACCGGGTACCGTCCCGGTATCGAACCGAACATTTCGGTACCGGTACCGGTACCATAAACTTGTGATTTTCGGTACCGGTACGGTACCGAACTCATCCAGTGTCGATTATAAACTATGAGAAGTTATAATAATTATTACAAGCAACAACTTCAACCTATAAAGACTAAAACTAAAAACATTTATTTCCGATTTAACCCCTCTATCTTCACATACATAACCAACAACACACACACTCTGTTTATTTATTGTATTTATTATCTCTAGGGTTAGGGTTTCATCATAACAATGGAGGAAATCACAGAAGCAGTTGAGAACATAACCGTCACAACCGACTCACAGAAGAAGAATCGGATCCAAGTATCCAATACAAAGAAGCCGCTCTTCTTCTACGTCAATCTCGCTAAAGTATTATTATTATTATTATTATTAAGTGATGGATTTGTGTTTAATTATTATTATTAATTGTGGTTGATTATGCAGAGGTATATGCAACAGCATGGTGACGTTGAACTGTCTGCCCTAGGAATGGGTGAGTGTTTAATTGTGTGTTGATTTGTTGAATTAATTAATGCGGTTATGGATCACGTATTCGGTGTCGAGAAGAACGATTGAAAGTAAAATATCGAAAAATACAGAAATCGAAAACATGAAAAACAGAGTATTGGTAGCTTGGTACTGATTGTGTTTGGTCGGTACCGGTACCATTAACAATGTGAAATTATTAAAACCGAACAGTACTGATACCGAAAATTTGAAATACTGAGTACTTGGTGCTGGTTTTTTTGTTGGGAACTGGTACGGTACGGTACCACTGAAATACAGAAAAATACAGAATGGTACCGGTGACAGATTGACAGAAACATGAAAACTCGAGTACCGGTACTATTAAAATACCAAAACCGAATGGAACAGATGTCGAAAACATGAAATACTGAGTACCGGTACCACTGAAAATACAGAAACAGAATGGTACCAATGCCAGAAACATGAAAAGCCGAGTGCCGGCACCATTGAAAATACTGAAACCGAATGGAATAGATGCCAAAAACATGAAAATCGGAGTAACGGTACCGGTTGTGTTCGGTCTGTACCAAACAACGGCGAAGGTTGCTTAGGGCCGGGGGCGGCCCGGCCCCCCTGTTTTTTACGCATTAGTGTAAATTTATTCGTTTTCGTTCCAAATTTTTTTATACGTAGTGTAAATTTGGCCGTTTTCGGCCAACATTTTTTATATGTAGTGTAAAATTTAGCCATTTTCAGCTGAAGTTTTTTTACGTAGAGTAAATTTTAGCCGTTTTCGGCCGAAAATTTGAGCACGTCCTTCTTCGTTTGTGAAATTTTGTATACATTTTGAGTCCGGCCCTCCCGGTGTCTTAGTCCAAGCTTCGCCACTGGTACCAAATACTGTACCAAATTTTCAGTTCGGTAGTTCAATTGAAAATACTGAAACCGTACGTGTTTTATGTTAAGTTGTTGCATTAATACATTTATGAATCACTCACTGTTCAAATTAGTAGTGTGTTTATACATAGTCACCGAGGACGAAGAATACACGAGAAGATGATGAAATGATTTGAAAATTTGATCTGTGCTAGATTTTATGTGTGTTTGTGTTATGAGATTTGTAAGCTCTAAAAAGGGTTGACGTGAAAGGAAGAGGCGACCACTTTGACCAGAAGAGTTTTTAAAATCCAAAAGGCAGAGGCAACTAACAAAGAGATGAGAATTCTGGTGACATAAGTTAGCAGCACCTGATGTCCAAACCGTTTGACCTTCTTGTCAACGCCCATGCAACTAAGACTAGTGCGAGCCAGAGGCAATTGTGGACCCCCCCCCTTTTAATCTGTACACAAAATACAACACCTTTGTCCTCAACGGAAACTGCCTCTCGGTCAATATCAGTGCGCGTACACCCCAGCCGGATACCAGGCGTTCAAACATAAAGATTGTCCTAAGCCCTGACCTCCTGGATTCATTTCTAAACAATTCGGCATGTTTAAGGAAGGGGAGTGTGAGGGTGCAGTTGAAGCCTGAAGGCGGCAAGTATGAATGCCAAAGCCGATACTTGATACTTGAATGACCTTGCTGATTCAAGTATCTGCTTTCGCATTCATAGTTGCCGCCTTTACCTGCACCCTCACACTCCATTTCCTTAAACACGCCGAATTGTTTGGAAATGAATCCTAGAGGTGGGGGCTTATGACAATCTTTATGATGTTCGGACGCCTGGTATGAGTGGTATCCGGCTGGGGTGTACGCGCACTGATATGGACCGAGAGGCAGTTTCCGTTGAGGACCAAGGGGTTGTATTTTGTGTACGGATTAAAAAGCGGTGTCCACAATTGCCTCTGGCTCGCACAGTTCTTAGTTGCGTGGGCGTTGACTTTTGACAAGAAGGCCAAACGGTTTGGACAAAGACATCAAGTGCCGACTTATGTCACCCAGATTCTCATCTCTTTGTTAGTTGCCTCTGTCATTTGGATTTTAAAAACTCTTCTGGTCAAAGTGGTCACCTCTTCCTTTCACGTCATCGCCTTTTTCGGTAATAATGAAGTTTTGGTTTCTTTCTATGATATCATGTTTTTTCCCTTTACATTATTTTATATTTATAAAGTTGATTTATTTCTAAGAGAAATAATACATAGGCAATACTCGATACATAGTGACATATTTTTTTCTTCACCTTTCTTATTATCTATTGATTAAAGAGTACCATAATATGCAAACGGTGGTACAACGCAACAATGATTCGACCGGGAGTCTTGACAGGATTTCGACGTCGCAGAAGCGTAGGTGGATTGTCGGATGACTCAGACGTCTTTTGTTGCTTCTGGTTGCTGGTTTCAATTGACATTATTTCTAGGGTTCTTCCGTGATTGATTTGGGGGAAATATAATTATAATGTTCATTTAGGTTAATCTAAGAAGCCCTTTGATCTTAAGGCATGTTTGACTAACAACAAACAGTATCGTGGGACTTTAACTAGAAAAAATGTTGTTGGTATTTCTGTTGCAACGGTAGTTAGTAGTAACTGTACTGCTTAATGCTTACACATTGTTGTCATGTTGATAAGTTATTTTGGTTATCTTTGCAGCTATTGCCACTGTTGTCACTATTGCGGAGATTCTCAAGAACAGTGGATTTGCCATTGAGAAGAGTATGAATATTATATATAACTTCTAAATGTTATCATTCAAGTATGAAATGCATGTATTGTTTGTATTAATGCTGGTTCAAAAAATAATTGCAGAGATTATAACATCCACTGTTGACATAAAAGATGAATCTAGAGGACGTGTCATCCAAAAAGCTAAGGTAATTCCATATATGGAAGTTATACATTAAAGATCTAGTCATAGTTATTAAAAGTGAACAAACACACGCCTAGGCGCAATTTTTAGGTGAAGCGGTGTTTTCCCGCTTTTAAATGATGAAGGCGCTTATCCAGGAGAAAATATCTGATTTTTTGGATTTGTTGATCTTTTCTGATTTTTCTGATCTCTTTTTACAAAATTTAACAAGGATCACCTAAAAAAGGTCAAATTACGTAATTTACTCCAACATTATTGATAAATCTTGATTCTGTATACTATTTGTGTTGTATATTCTAGTTATTTTAAAAGGTAATTTTTTTTTGTACTGGTTAGATGTATTTTTTCGCTAAATGTATTAAATTTTTACTATTAGTATATTTAATATATATTAATGTTTGTTTCCGGTATTAATTTATTTAAAAATTTGTTTTATTATGTGCACTTTTTTGCGCTTGAGGTCTGGGCGCTAGGCGCACCTTCATCTCTTTAGAGCGCTTCTCGCATTTGATAACTATGGATCTATTAGTGCTTGATTCTTAATTTAAACTTGTTTTACCTCTATAACTCATTTTATTATAAGAGGTTTAGATTATTATCATAATTAACACAGTATTTGTTATTTTGTTTACACAAAATTACAGCAAATGCTCTTTACGTTTGCATGAACTTGCCGGTTTCATTCTTTATCATGCTTATCATCTTTTGTCCTTTTGCAACACATATTGTTCTTTGGATTAACGGGTGTTAATTCTTTTTGTTAAGTCTAGTTGTGTGCGCGCTGCACATTAGGGTAGATTTGTCCTTTCACCCGTTCAAGGATTAATTTTTTATTTTTTAGATAAAAGATGGGACCCAAAACATTAAACTAATTACACAATAGTCTTTGAAAGAGTGAAAGGACAAAACTACCCTCATGGGTAGTGCACATGACTAGACTTAACGTAAATAATTAACGCCTGTTAGTCTAAAGGACGATATATGTGTAACATAAAGAATGATAAGCGTGCTTTTGAAGATAAAGGATGAATCTGCAAGTTCATATTGTCACTTGCTCGTAAAGAAATTCGATAACGTAAAATGTTTCTGCTTCTTAAAAGATCTCTACCCAACATGTGATGCTTTATACGAAAAGTGATAATGTTATTGTTGTGATGTTTGTTTAGATTGAGATAACATTGGGGAAGACGGAAAAATTTGACGAGCTGATGGCTGCTGCGGAGGAGGAAAGGGAGCTTGCAAATGGTGAAGAGCAGAATTAAAAGAGGCTTTTACAAGTCGTGTTTGTTTTATGATAAAATTGGTAGCATTTAGAACAAATGTTTTAGTTAGAGATCTTATTACCATTCCTATGTATTTGTTTGTTTGATGTTATTTCGTTATGCTTGGCAAAAAGCAACCCTTTTTAGAGTCGGGGGGGGGGGGGGGGGGTGCCGATGTAACTGTTGAAGACCGTACTGATTTGGTCCCGTGCAGTTTTGGTTGGATTGTCGATTTCAACAGTGTGGGGGTCGGGATGCAACTGTTGAAGACCGTACCAGGCCAGTAACGTACCATTCAAAACCAGGCAAGAAGGTGGTACATTAATGGTCCGGTCCTGTGTATTTTAGTTGGTTTGTCAACTCGGTCTTGAACCTCTTTTGAAAACATCAACCCTAATCTACACACTTAAAATCGTGTAACCTGAACACGGCCTGTGTAATAATCAAGATGTAAACTTGTTAATCGGGTTGGTGGGCTATAAAAATTGGTTAAATGGGTTAGTAGGTCCGATCTGTTTAACGAAATAGGTTGGTGGGTCGACTTCTTTAACTAATAGTTACAGATACTCTGCCTGAACACAACTTGTTTTTTACCCAAAACTAGATTTTTTTCGTGTTGTGTTCGGTTCTAAATTGACCCATCAGTTTTAAGTTCTGAATAAAAATAAACAAAGAAAATATGAATTCAACCCTAACTCGATTACATCAAGTTTAACCCGCTAACCCATTTATTTAACATAACATGTGTTGTGTTTAGGTTATATGGGTTCAATTTGTCTGGTTAGGGTTAGTATTTTTTATTAAACTGATCAGATCATGTTTTAGTTAGTGACTGGTCTGAGAACAGACTTGCTTCTCCGGTTCAACAGGTAGTCACTATAACCAAGCGGCCTAAATGAAAGCGGTTTAAGTGAGCACTCAATCAAACTGGTTGTTAGACAGCTTTTAATCCGACCTGATTATGAGAAAGCTTAATATTTCTTACACTTGTTGACTTTTACATGTTAATAATTGGTAATAGTAAATACACGACACAAGTTTCATGTGGTCATACATATTATTCCAAATTCTTTTATTTATTCAGGCTTGGACTAGACTATAACCATGACCTAATCAAACCGAAAATTGAACATTTCTTATACCGAAACCGAGACCATGTGCATATGTAACCAGTCCCGATGGGCTTAATCCGAATCATGTTTTGCACAACGCCAACATGAAACAGCTAAAAACCAAAAAAAAAAAGCAAGATTAAGTAAATGCTATTAAACATATTACTAAATTGAACGAAGAATTTGAAACAAACAGGTGGACGTGCCGGAGTGGTTATCGGGCATGACTAGAAATCATGTGGGCTTTGCCCGCGCAGGTTTGAATCCTGCCGTCCACGTTTTAAATTTTTTAACAAAAGATTAACATTTTTATTAGCAATTTCACTCTATAACTCAAAATCAAAACCCCCCGAATCAAAAAATTTAGGGTTCGTCGGACAAATTAAGCAGTCGGATCCGACAGAAGCATGAATTGAACCGTCAGATCCAACTGTTTATTATTACGTCGGTTTGTTTCATTAATCTGTTTGAACAAAACAACCGTAAACCGTCGGATCCGAAGGAATAGCATGCTTCATGGCACGTCTTGATAGGGTCATTCATCAGTCGCATCAGGGATTATTTCAATCAGACCCGACGAAAATTTTAGACTAGTTTTGAAATTTTAGTTGGTCTTGGAATATTTATAGAAAAGTTTGATCAAAATGGGCTACTTACTGATATGGCACTAATCTAATCAATTTTTTTTTATGGGCACTAGATTATTATTATTATTATTATTATTATTATTATTATTATTATTATTTCTAAGTCAGATTATCACTTAAGTTGTGGATATATATGTGAAGTAATTTCAACATTATCATAGAGCTGTAACACAACACTAGTTTAATATCTATGCCACTAAAAATAAATACGTGTTTACACATGAAGTAATTTAACATTATTATTAGACGTGTAATACACACATAAAATTGATTATTTTCGTGATTTCATAATAACGTATTGGTTTTAACTTTTAATCAATTGGCTTTTGGTTTCATTGTCTAGCGTTATTTTTTATAGTTTTGGTTCTTTTTTTAAACATGTTTTTGTTATCAAATATATTCTCTGTTATACAAAGATAATTTTTTCTTTATACTAACGTTTAAGTATAATAAACTAACCAATTTGGGCGTCTCTCTTTCTGTTTTGGGTATATTTGTGAATGTAGTTTTTAGGTTTTTCTCTTTTGCTTGCTATGTCGTGTGCATCGAAACCGAAAGAATTTCCACTTGCTGTAGTGCTCGGATTAATATCCAAGTATCCAACTACTTATTTATTAAAAGTTGTTCTTATTTTTGAAAACACAAGAGTTCTTGCTTCTTTAGGCTTTGAACTGCGTCTAGTAGATATTAACGAGATATATCTTTATATTTTATCATTTTAATAAAATTTATAAGATTTATATTTTTAAGCATGTATATAAAAAAGTTTTAGACCCAGAAAATTACATATTTACATGCCTCAGCTGAAGGTCT